>NC_051446.1:16243978-16276170 GCF_001649575.2 Kryptolebias marmoratus | reverse complement strand
TAAGTAGTAGCAGTTCTCATTAGCTGGATCTGGATCACCTGTGAAGGGAAAGGCTGGAGGAGCCGCCCCAAGGCGGGGCTAAAACTCCAGATCCCTACACATCTTGGCTGTGTAAAAACCAGTCGTTGGTTTTTCATCACATTCACATTGATTTACTACATTTGCTACTCATTCGGATCAAGGACAGCCTCAGTGAGCGGCGAAACTGTGTTAGTTTCTTAGCTGTTACATCGCTAATTAAATCAGAATAATCAAATCAATTGGCTAATCAAATTGAAAGATTTCTTCAAATGATGGAGGACAAGGTTGTATAAGGAACCACGCCCTCCTCAGAACATGCGATTGGATTAAATCTGTCCCAAACACAATTTGTCTGCTGTTGATGGAAATGAATGTAACCTCCGTCCGCACAGTGCTTCAGTGGAAGGAACGTGAAGACGCTGAGCTGCAGATTCAGTTCAAGGACTTCGATGTAAACGCATATCTGCACTGTCAGTGAAGTGTTTCAAGTGTCACCTTGTTTCCCCATTTCGTCGGCTATAATTTCAGCTCTGAAACTGAGAACAGCCACAGCTTTTAAACTTTTTTTTACATAACACTACACCGAAGATGAGTGTTAAAGTTGAATCCTGAATGATGACAAGAGCTGTCTGATGTACGTCTCAGCTCTGACACGTCTGGCTCCGAACGCTGACACGAAAAATTCATCCTATCAGACCAAGTGCAGCTGACACGAGACACCTGTGTGTGTGTGTGTGTCTGGCTGACAGATTGGCATACCATAATCTGAATAACACACTTGTCAATCACAGGTAATGGCAGAACAGGAAAGAGTCAGTCAGCAAACCTCCTGCGTCTTTTATCACAGATCCTGTTGATATTCTGCTGAGCTCTGCTGGCGTCTTTAACATCCCCGGTTCTGTCACTGAGCCGGCTGAGACCAGCAGTTAAATTTGATTCTCATTGAAGACCTCTTTACGCATCACGTACGTGTTGTGAAACAGTCGTTTTTATATGTTTGTGGATTTAGTCGGGTCCAAAGAGAGTTGCAGACTTATTTGACATCATTTTGTTTAAGAATAGACTGTGTGTGGTTTTACTAGAACTTTCTGCAACCAGCAGCAATCTTATGAGTGTCCCTCGTTCAGCATTCACCAGAGATCATGTCAGCCTAATTAATGACTTTAATTTAAAGCTTAATTTTCGTTACAGCCGTATAGCTGTGTGATAACTTTGATTAATACATGTTGGTGTTTGGGTAAAAATAGCTAAAAGTTGGTCAGTATTTGGGGGGAAAAGAATCCCTAACAACTTTTTAAAGGAGGATTGACTCATTATGTGAACTACAGTATATTCTGGACAACCTCAAGCTTTGTCTTTTTGCAGTTAATTAAAGCAAAACAAGTTATAACAAGACATTGGAGTAAGTCCGCTTGGTTTAGGATGTCACTTTCGCTATTGCGTTTGTCTATGGGCAGGTCATGAAGGAGGAAGGTCCAGGTGGAAATCCCAGACACCCCTCTCCTCAGCTCTCCAGCTCCTTGTGGAGAATCCCAAGGCATTCCCAGGCCAGGGTGGATAGATAATCCCTCCAGAGAGTTCCATACCAGTAGGATGTGCCTGGAAATTTCCAGAGGAAGGCACCCAGGAGGCATCCTAATCAGAAGCCTGGACCACCTCAGCTGACTTCTTTCAGTGCAGAAGAACAGTAACTCTATGCCGAGCTCCCCTCAGATGATGGAGCTCCTCACCCCCACCTCTAAGGCTGAGCCTGGCTACTCCACAGCGGAAACCCATTTCAGCTTGTACTGAGAACCTGGTACTTCATGACCATAGATGCTGGTCTTTCGGCTCAGCTCCTTCTTCAACACCTTCATTACTGTGGACGAGGCCCAATTCAATCAAGCCATCTCTCTCTCTCCTTCCTA
Source organism: Kryptolebias marmoratus (assembly GCF_001649575.2). Lineage (NCBI taxonomy): Eukaryota > Metazoa > Chordata > Actinopteri > Cyprinodontiformes > Rivulidae > Kryptolebias > Kryptolebias marmoratus. The sequence goes on along the minus strand of NC_051446.1, from coordinate 16,274,242 downwards.
CCATCGAACTCCTCTGCTTGAGGCAGAGACTCACTCCTGCCCCCTTAGGGACCTATAATCTAAACTACAACCCAAGGGTGTCCTCTTTTTCTTGTGTTTATTTTTCACACCCAGTTAAAGTTTTATGCACATGCTCCATGCGTTGTTTCCTGTTTTTGGTGTATTTTCATGGCAGTGTTACAGCACCACATACAGACCTTTATAGTTAGGGGTGTAATGGTTTTAAAAACAGTGTTGCCACAAAACATTATTAAGATTTCTGAGGTTGGATTTGTTTCCAGGAAGCAACAATCCACTTTGGTCTTGGTCCCTCTTGGACTAACAGCCTATCAGTCTGATCAAAATTAAACTCTATTTTTCCAAACTGAAGCCATTTAAAAAGCTATTTACAACAGATGAAACAGTATTTGTTCTTAACATTTCCACAAAACCCCATTTCAAATGATCTAAACTATTCCTTTAATGCAACTAAAGTTGCATTAGTGATTTCTGGATTTGACAAATTGTTGGATTAGATGCTTAGATGTGGTTGATTTGATACATTTACAAAATGCATGAGTTGTGTAATATTAAAGAAAAGAAAACACTTCTTAGTACATTGTGATGCTTTTTTTATCTTATTAACTATTGGGGAAAAGTCATTTGTGGACTTTTTTTAGTCTCTCTGTGGCCTCATGATAGAGATAAAAGCGTTGCTATATTTCAGATTTCCCCCATGTGCTCCTTTTCCACTGAGACCAAGGTTGCTCAATTTGGGCTTTAAAGCAGTGCAGTTTTTTTTAATGAGTTGGAAGATTTCTCACTCTGAAAATTTCAAGACATAGCCTCGGGCTTTGGCAAAAAAAAAATTATAAGCCGTCAAAATCCACGGAGCTGTTTATAACATATGCCCATCCAGTGGCCTTTATTTCATGTGTGAAAAGCGTTTTTGCGCGCAGCTGTTCCCCATTTCATTCTGGCATTCTAGTTAAGGTGATTCATGAGTTTAGTCACAGATGGGAGGGTTTGGGTTTATAGTTTGGGCTTTTATTCACAAGTTCATCCTTAAAGTTGTTATCGTGTCGCATGACAGGTCATCTGTCTCATTAAAAAACAAAAGTATTAAAGCATGAGGCTTTTTTTTTCCTCCAACCAGCTTTATTTTTAATTATCATTTTATGTGTTTGATGCTGATGATTTGATTTGTTTTATCAGTTCTGGTGTGGTTCTTGTTCATCTGTCTTTTTAACTTTTTTGGCTTTATTTAGTATTTAATGTTAAGCTTAAGCTTAAGTCTTTTTTTGTCAATGCAACGATCCATTAATCTGATAGGAGGACTGAAGAAAATACCTGTGGCTCTGGGTGATTCAGAGTCTGCCCCAACCTATTCAAACACTAAATTGTAGCTCAGTTAAAAACAAGCTTTTCATACAAGAAATAAAGGTTTCCTAATGGCCAAGAATAGCAGCGTGGAAGGAACCCCTGTAATAAGTAGAAAGAGCATTATGCAGAAATAGATAAACATTAGAAACTGCAACAAATGCAAGTATTTTAGATTATCAGAATTAGAGGCACAATGAGTCCAGGCTTGAATGAGCAGCTTAATCTTTTATTTCCCTTTTTATTTTTGATCTATTTCACTAAAAAAAAGCCTATGAAATATTGTCATTTTACTGAAGCTCTTCAGAAACTGTGCACTGTTTCATTATCGCCTGCCGCCATCAGGGTTTTATTGTGTGTGTGTGTGTGTGTGTGTTCATTTTATTGTACTGTTAGTGAAATATCTCATGAACTTAATTTCTGGAGCTCAAATTTGATATGGTAGTAGCTGAAAGTCATTTACAACAACTCTGAGCGTGACATCTCACAATATTGCATGAAATTATGGATAATGTGGTGTATTAGGGTTTGGCCAAAATGGCTACAACTTAATTTCTCAACATCATATGATCTTAGTTTAAAACCTTTACATGAAAGGCAGCGATCGATATGCATCCATCAAGAAATGTTAAAATTTTAATTCTGTGATTAGCAGCAAACATCTATATAACATATCCCACCAGAGTCTGAATGCAACAAATTAAAAAGCTAATGCAAAGACAAACAAACTTAGTGTTGACTAAGTCGTTCTGTAGTTTTTGAATCAACATCAAAATTTTATTGTTATTGTGCAGACTAAGATGATAATTAAAAGTGCAAGACTAGGATTTTGATCTCCACATGCACTGTTTCTTCACCCTCCACCCAGCAGAAACTAAAAGGTTTATGGTTCCAAAAATCCTGTTCATTCCTGGTTTTATTCTGCATAAGCAGGTCCCCAATACAGCAGTTTAATTTTCCATGAATGTTTGGTGTGTGTATATATATATATATATATATATATATATATATATATATATGTTACTTTTCATGATTAATTTGCTAAAAAAAAAAAATCCCTGCTAGAATACACCTTACTTGTACACAGTTTTATTAATTACAAGCAAATAATCCATTTAGGTGCTGCAGTAGTTTGAGCTGTTGCTCAAGAAGGTCGTAGGTTTCCTCCTGGCCTTTCTGGGTGGAGTTTACATGTTCTCTCCGTGCACAAGTGGGTTTTCTCTGGATACTCCCGTTTCCTCGCACAGACCCAAAACATGCATGTTAGGTTATTTGGTAACTATGAATTGTCCCTAGGTGTTAGTGAGAGCATGAATGGTTGTTTGTCTTGTTTGTCTTTGTGTGTCCCTGGGATGGACCTGCAACCTGTCCAGGGTGTCCCCAGCCTCTCACACAGTGACTGCTGGAGATAAACACCAGCGCCCCACAAACAGAAAAGGAAAAACCAGGTGAAGAAACTGGATGTAAAATCCATGTAAATAATTACAACTCATTTTTTCTCAGTAGTTTCAGCTGATTTTTGACTAAGTTCAACATGATCAGATGAAGTCAATTCCACTTGGCTCTATGATGTTGGATTTAACCGGCACAATTTTGTAAAAAAAAAACAAAAAAACTTGAAACACACTGTTCCAAGTCATTGTTACGCTATACACTTAATCAAGTTCAGCGAAACGTAACTAGGTTATTAAATTTAACATTTCATTTCTTAGAGTGGATTTTCTCATATGGCTACGTCTCACTGAAAATTATTTCCTCACGGTCTAATGGAGCCAGATGGCAAATAACGTCTCGTTTAATTTTTTATTTATTTTTCTACCTGAAAACATCCCATCTGTCATATATCCTTGATAGAAGTTCATGTGAGTACATATTGTGCGCGCTGTTGTTTTCCTTTTAGGCATTTTATCTCGTAAGCTACTCTCCTCTTCTGCTGATTCTTAATTACCTGATATATAGTGCTGAGTAACACCGACACACGACATTAAAAACAACAACAAAAAGCTGATTTTTGTTGGTTTCTGGCGCGAGAGCATCATTTGACCCACTTTATTGCCTCGAGTTATCAGACACTGCGCTCGAAGGCTGCCAAGATCCCCGAGGACATCTTTTTAATGCTCTTTTAAGTTTTATTAAGTCCCCAGTAATAGACTTGAGCTTGAGCTCTGCAGCAGATATGAGGTGAGTGCAAGGGCAAACACTGTAGCCATCCCTCCATTACTCTACGCTTTATGGCTTTGAACAACCATAGTGCTCCATGATTAGTTTAGAAATTTAGAAGAGGTTTGGAGTGACTCTGCTCAGCTTTAGCTTTTAGAAAAAAGGTGTAAAATGAAACTCTACATGTGCACTTTAATGTAATATGATACACACACACACACACATATAGGCACATTATATAGGTGCTGTTTCCTAATGCAAAATTGCAAAATTGATGGGATGGGATTATAATTGCACACAGAACAGAATTCCCATAAAGAAATAAATCTGCCATGAGTAATTAATATCTTACCTGCAGTAGGAATGGCTCAGAGCATTCATCTTGTTCTGAGGAGGGACAGAGGGAGGTGGAGCCGCTTGGGTCAAAACTCGTAAATGACGTTCTGGATGAGCTCATGTGATGCTGCTTGAAATGTAACCATTTTTTGTCTAGGCTAAGATTGATTAGCTGTGGCGACCATCTTGAATTAGAGTGACTCCAATAGTTGATGAGTTGTAGGCGTACGTCCAGTGATTGCCGTCTGTTTCTACTGCAGGTGAGACATTAACTATTGATAACAGCTCCACTGAAAAAGATCCAAACTTTGATGCATTGTGTCATTTGAAGCTGTCATTTAAAATACACAAGACGAAGAACAAACAAATGAAATACAGTTTTATCATGTTTTTATCATCCTCCACCGAAGTCATGAGGCATTAATGTTTTTGCCTGTGTTTGTGTTCATTTGTCTGCAGTCTCACCTGATCAGTATTGAAGCAGAAATCATATTATCCTGCAGTCCGTTCCCCTGCTGGTTAGTGTTCCAGGGAGTGGACGAGAGGTACATTAGCTATTGTTTTCTAAGTGATTCCCACAAGGACTGAGGGCAGCTCCATAATGCCGAGTTAATTGATTGGAACTACTCCCAATTGATTTCGGATTCTAGAGCCAGTGTAAATAGCTAGAGAAGTCACAGCTGCTGCTGCGAGGGAGGGTTCAACCTGAAGAGCCGGCCAATAAATATTTTCTTTCTTTAAACTGTGTGTAGTGTCACTGCTGTGCTGCCAACTTGGAAAAAAAAGTAAAAATAAAACGCAAATAATCTGCTTTCGGAAAAAAAGTTGAGCAGGATAGGTCAGCAAGCACAGAGCAAATGACTCACTTTCCTGCCTTACCAATTTGTCCCCAAACCATGCAGTGATTAACCTCAGCCAGAGGCTGTAAATCAACTTGGCAGGCATCGCATAAAAAAAAAAACAAGAGCACATTGAACTTCTGCACAACTCATATCCTGGCAAACGCTGCATCGTTTTCCCAGAGGACAGGCTGCCACCGTGGCCAGTCTGGGACGTTTGCACTCAACATTTCTGTGTTTGCCAGATTGGGGAGCTTGTTTGCTCAGCTGTTTTGTATTTTTAATTATTATTTCTTTTTTTTTTTTCTCAAAATTGGCAAATGTGCGAGACATCGTTGTTGTTTTTTTTTATTTTTTGCTTTTTTTTCCTCTCTCTTCTGCTGCACTGATGACAAATCTGTTCCCAGTTTGGCAGTCGAACGCTCGCAGTCATACTGTGTACAAAAACTGTCAGAGACAAACAAATGACCAGAAAGTGTATTTGTTCCTGGTTATTGCTTCTTTCATGCCTCATTATGTTTACAGTTCATAAAAAACAGCTAAGCATTTCTTGAAGGACTGCATATCGCCCACTGCCTTTCATGCCAGAGTGTTAGACTAATCATTTTATGTTGCAGTCATTTATGTCAAACCTTAAAAATAACCTTGTCATGCTCAGAGTATGAGCTGTGAATGACTGTTAGCTACAACCAGTTTAAAATTTGTATAATTGACTGATTTGTGGCTATTTTTGTGTTGGCTAATATTGATTAACTATGGCGGCTATCTTTTATTGGATTGACTTCAAAAGTCAATTAGTTTTAGATTTCCCTCCAACAGTTACTTTCTGAAAGTTATGTTGAAATACGTTGAGTGGTTCATAAGATATTTTGCTAACAGACAGACAGAGCTTGATGCCAGCAGGTAATGCTAAAGTTTTAGACAAAAATCCACTCAATTTGTAGTATTGGAGTATGCAATGTGACTGACCCTCAGCTACAACCACACCTAATTTTAGTACAGTTTCTGACTAAATTCGAGTCTTTTTTTTTTTTTCTGGTTTGTAAGATTGTGGGCTGTGGCGGCCATCTTGAATCAGTTTGGCTCCCAAGGTAAACCACTTAATTCGTTGATTATTTCCTGAAAGTTTCATTAAAACCCCTCTAGTTGTTCATGAATTATTGTGCTAACAGACAGCCAGAGTTGACTCAAAATAGTTACTGGAAACAAAGATCTTGGTGCAATCTGTTGGTGCTCAGAATACGTGCTGGGAATCAGTCTCAGCTACTACCACAGAACACACAGAGCTAACCTGGAGCTGGTGGGTGATGAAAAATGAACCATCATTAATGGATATTTAATGCTTTAATTTACCCAGTTAATACTAAAGACTAAATGACTCATTTTACATGTACACCTTTATCATTCATCTACATGTAGTTTTAGGTGTTCTGTCGGTTATTTTAGGTCATTTTAGATGTTGTAACCTTAATGTTTTGTTTTGGTTTTGAATTGGCTGTCTTTCATTTTTTTTCTTTTTTATAGATCTATAGATATATAGAGCTAAAAGCAGTTTGTATAGAATCATCCAGTGATCATAGCATGTGGCTGAAAGAAGAAATAAGTCATTTGTACATAAAACATTTGGAGCATGGCACGTAGAGTGGAAGGCCCCTCTGAGGGGGTATAAACCACTGGAACCACTGGCCCATAAATGTTCTGTACTTTATCAATTTTATACGAAAAGGTGCTTTGTCTTCTTTCAGACAGACTGAAGTTACTGTGGTTAAAGAACCTAGATGCTGTTTGCTGCGCTTCAGTTCAGAAGCTAATGTCGTCTCACCTCTCCTGGGAACTGTTCCTACAGCATTTGGATGTGAGAAAAGTTTTGAATTATTTATCAAACTAAGTCTGCAAGAAACGGCCACAACTTCAGCCGTCACAGCGATTCACCAAATAATTTGTCCGCTTGGCTGATCAGAGTTGCACCAGAATTTAGAGATGGTTAAAAAGGCCAACTGACCTTCTAAAACACAAAAATGACCATAACTCAATCAGTTCTACAAAAAAAGGAGTTTAAATTAGGCGTGATAGTAACCGAGAGTCATGCCAATCACATACTTCAAGTGCTACACACATCTGCCTGCTTGTTAGCAAAATATCTCATGACCCGATGGATGGATTTTAGAGAAACTCTCACAAAGAAATCACTGCCTTTACATCTACAACCCATTAAAGTTTGAAGTCAACCCAGTTCAAGATGGCTGCCACAGCTAACTGATATTAGCCAACACAAAAATGGCTTTAACTCAGTTAGTTTTACAGATAGAGGTAGGATTTTCTATGGTAATAGTAGACAGTTATCCATATGATGTACTCTGGGTGCTAAGAGATCTCACAATATCACTTAAAGTCATTCACAAGGTTTTACCAAAACATTTGTATTTCCGCCCCATTTCAGCATAAGATGTTTTCAGTTAAAAACTCTGGCATGAAGGGCTGTGGGCGATATGCATTCTTTCAAGCAACGCGAGGCCTTTATTTCATTTAGTTCTTTTTCCGCTGCTTTATTTGAAGATCTTTTTGTGTGCGTGAGCCTTACCCTTTCAGCTGATGAGTCGACGCGGGCCACAGTCGAGACAAAGCTCTCGTGTGAAAAGGGTGATGGAAAAACACACACACACACACACACAAGAAGAGGCGCGCTAAGACGTCTTTGTGTCCTAGAAAATATGCAAATTTTCCTGAAAATATGCAAATTTTCTGGGACATGAAGAAGTTGTCTTTGTGGAGCTTCTCTTTGAAGTTTTTTTTTACTAAATCATCCCACATGGTACTTAGTGAATCTGTTACTTAGGTAATCTATCGGAGGGGGAGGAAGATAAATGAAGCTGACAAAAACCGAACATTGTATAAGGAGTGCAAGGCCGTTTGGAAGATCAAAGAGGGCGTTTTGTGTTACTTGGCTGTATTTTTTTTTCTCCTTCACATTTCAAAGACAAATAAAAAAATTAAAACAAAAAAGACAGGTGAAAAACGTCTTTGTCACTCTCGAAAGGCCTCGTCTGTATCAGGACTGACGTGTGGGGGAGGGACAGCTCCATTTGAATAAAAGTGCAGTGCAGGAAAGAATTCATTTACAACTTATCAAGGATAGAGGCAGACAAAAGAACGTATTTTTCTCAGAAAACAAGACAAAGTTTTTTGTCTTTGCCCAACCAAAGCTTATAATAACCCTCGCAGATAGCCTTTAATCTTAAATAACCAGGTCGTCTTCAATGAGGTCGCATTTAAGAGCGACTCTGTTCCCAGAGGGATCCTTCTCGCTTATTAAAAGATCAATCAAATATTTATTAGCCGAGCACACTCACAAATTTTCACTCCTATAGCAGTTTAACCGCAAATGTTTCACTCTTCGCTGAAAGTCTTTAACGAATTTAAGGCCGTTTCCATTTAAAGCAGGAAAAAGAAAAGACAATTACTCGTTCGAAGCTGCGCTCCCTCCAAAGGTGCGTCGGCTGCTAATGTGCGCGGAGCCATTTTTGTGTGTCCTGCGGTTGGATTGTAATTCAGGGTTCAGAAAGCTCTGAGAAGGAAAACCCAATTAGGATGCCAAGGAGGGCGTGTAATCAGATTCTTTCACGAGGTAATGAAGTGACAGAAGAGCAGATTTCAATCAGGCTTGTCCTCGGAAGCACAACTTGGCTCCCAAAGAGGACCCAACACGTTCTCATGTGGGCTTGATGATTGTGTACTTAATGCTTTAAAAAAAAAAAAAAACAGAACAACAAGTTATTAGCTGTACAGTTTTTGCAGTAAGTAATAAATAGCTACTCACAGAAAGACGCGCTGTAAAACTTGTGTAAATTTAACTGATAAAGTGTTGCGTGATATGCTAAAGTTGTCAAGCAACAACACTAATGAATCAACAGTGTAGAACCGTGACATATGTGCATTAGCTCCGTTTAAATTAAACTCCTTCCTCGGCGCCGGCTTCGTCCCGGCAGTAGGAAATGGAGCATACCCTTGATCAAATCTGCTGGAAGATGCATCTACTGCGTTTATGAATAGCATTGGGTTTTCATTGTTCCAGTGCCTATGAGTAAGATACATTCAGAGACACTTTCTGTGGCAGAAATGAGTACTAAAGTTATGCTGCATTCCAGTTGCTTTGGACATTGGTCTAGTGTGAGGCCAGGCTTTTCCAGTTTTCTTGAATAAAGTTGAGACGCTAGGTCCGCTTCCTGAGTGAATGTGACACTTAGAACATTTGACAATCATTGCCCATCCCTAATAATCAGGATTAGTTGTGCTCAGTAATTAAGCTTCTATTAGTAATACAAGCTAATAAGCATGAATTTCTGTGTATTTTATGAGTTCACATAGTGTAAAAACATGTTTCTTAAAAGGTAAGAATTTGTGTGACAGAGTTAATGAGATACAAAATGACAGACATGATGATAAAAAGTTATTTCAGCTATCAAATCTTGACCAGCTTGAGACAGGAATATTGGGTTTTTAGGGTCCAGGTTGACGTTGGATTGTCCAACCTTGTGATTTGAAATTTTGACTTTGGGGTTTGAGATGTTTTTGTTAATTTCTCTATCCTGGACCTTCTAACTGTCATCTACAAATCGAACACAACATTATACTGCTAACTATTCAACATTAGCCCAGACCTACGTCCCACCTGAAACTATATTGTGGACCTAAAGTAAAGTCTGTTGAGTTTAATGGCAAAAAGAGACGCTGTCCAAGTAGAATGTTAAACACATACATTTCATATAAACAACGGAGTAAACCACGTTTTGAGTCAAACCGACATGATGATGTGCAGATAAATTTATGCAGTATATGCTTGCAGCAAAGAAGATATCCTCACCACTGCGTGATACCAGGTCATGGTGCTTTGAGCGCTGTGAGAAGAAACAGCTGCCTCAGCAAAAAAAAATCAAAGCTCAACCAGACAGACACCAGCATACTGTACATCCTGCTCTCCAACAGCTGCTCCCTGGACAAACACTATAACTACAGGCTGCACAGCAGGAGCTGAAAGATGGGGGTTTTACGCAAAATGTGTCTCAGTAACAGAGTTACAGATGCCAAGATTTAGGTAGACAGGCTCGCTTTGTCCCATGGCGACAAAAACGCAGCCCTGACTGTGATAACAGCAAGTGTTTACTTCAGCGCAGAATAAATCATTTATTTTTCAGTCCTGCTGGAAAATGGGTTGCCTGTTCCACTTTGTATGATGATATAAAAGCACTAGTTGTACATGTAATTCTTTAATTAGTCTGTTTTCTTTCACAGCTTAGTATCAAAATGCATGTATTTAGTGTAGCACAAAAGAAGCTTTTTGAAAGCATCAAAAGAGATGTCTAAAGATGAATTCTGCATCGTTTTTATGAAGGAATCTTTCATGTTACGCCACTGAATTATTAATCATTTAAAGGAATACAATCTAAGTTTTATTTAAAGTTGCAATTTAAATTTAAATACTGATATTTAGTTTGCTTTTTGACTATACTGATGCATTTGTTTATGGTAAAAAAAAGCACTGTAAAGTTCTAAGGTACCTTAAACTGGATGCTGACTTCACTACTCTCTCCACAACAGACTAGACCTATTATAACATGGCTGGATAGAGACAAATTGGAAAAACCTCCTTCAGTGTGAATTCCGTCATAATCCAGCTACACTTTTAGTGCTCGCCAAATAGGATTTCTGCTACATTTTGCATCCTCAAAACATTTTCTTTCACCCTCACCATCTAAACGCCCTGGCATGACTGTCTCTGACTGTGTTGGGAAGCATTTATGAGTATCACGTTTGCTCTGGGTTGTTTCCATGACCTTAGACTGTATATATCTAGACATCCAACCAGAACCCGGAAGTTGAAGCCAGAATGGGAGCAACCTTCCCTGTTAGCTGGTTTCAGTACAAGTTTTAAGTCTTGGCCTCTTTATATAAAATGAACGAAACACTGCTCTTGATAAAAAATTAAAAATACACACCACACATCCCTTTTCTTGTTAATTTATGCAGTTCTTACCTTGATGCTGTATGATCAAATATTTACTTTTACACGTTGATCTTTGAGGAGTTCTTTCATGATTAAAAGAAAGGAACATCACGATCATTTGTGGGAGACTTGAAGCCCTCCATCTCTAGTGTGCAGACTGGTTCTAAAAATTCAACATGACAGCTCCTGTAAACCAGGTTCAGCTTCAATTCTCAACAATAAAAGGCGGGGACACTTGCTCTATAATACAAACAGTCTATGTCCATGACTTTGTCAGGATTGTGGTCGTAGCCTGGACATGAGGCCAGTGTGTCCAGTCCTGCTTCAAATATTTGGCGACTCAGCCACACCAGTGCATGTGATCCCTACATTGTGGATGTGCTACTACTGGAATAATAAACCACCAACACCTTGTTATGGGAATTTTGTGCATGCTCAAAACCATCATCACCCTATCTTGGTCCATCTTTGACCTGGAGACATCATCCAGTGTAAAAGGGAGCCTAAAGTATAACAAATACTTGTGTGTGCCATTTGAAGATGAAGCCTGTAAAAATAGGACAGAGAAAGCCACAATGCTTGTGCGATTTTTACTTTTTTGGGAGGTAGAATAAACATTTAATTCCAAAGTGCTCAAAAGGCATACTCTGAACATCACACTGTAATATCACAACAGTTCGTATTAACGTGCAAAGCTCACATTGATTTGGTAGAGGCAGTAAATCTTTACCATTTTACAGTTTTGTAAAGTACTACATTTAAAGTTATTCAATTGCGTCCTTCTAAAAGACCAAAGTTTATTTTAATATCACCAATTTCTGTGGAAAGCCTACATTTCACCATCAGTTGTTTATTACATTATGGTTTATGAGCCAAAAAAGTAAATGTAATATAATAACTTTTTACGGGGAGATCGTGCCTGTAGGATTTTTCACTACATTAATCAGTAATAAAAGAACCCAAGATTGCATTGCTTTTGTGTGTGGTGGAAATTAAAAAAACATATCTAAAGCCAATTTTTTTCCAGGCTTTCTCTACAGAGATGCCAATTTAATGACAACTCTCCTCGCTCGGCTGTTCTAGATAAGGAGGGCACAGCAATAAAAAGCAACACAACGGATGTCTGCTGAGTCAAAGGGAGAGAATAGAAAGAAAAGTAATTGAGATTCTGCAGTGGGGAGCAGAGCACTGTTTACCGGGAGTTGCCCGAAGCGAGCCTGTGGGCACAGCACAGAGATGACTCTGGGAATAAAAGGTCTCCCTTTCTGATTGAAAGGAAACCTTTCGAAATCGGTCTGAGTGTCTCGTCATTTGGAAAAAATCTCTGTTAAATAGAACATTTTGCAGCTCAGGAACATTTTAGCTTAATTTTAGGAATTGTAATTCTTTAACCAACCTCGGGATGCCTCTTTGCCTTTTTTTAAAAGTGATAAAAGTTCATCCATTGTCTCCTGAGGCTGGAAAAAAACTCCACGTTGTAATTTAACTCATGACTGAGAAGAAACTCTTCATACGTTTCGAGTGATACAAGCAATCGGATACACATTTAGTCATCAATGCTGCTGAATCTGTGTCAAGGGGTTAGGAACAACTCAGCTGAGTCCTTACGTTCTAGATAAGATTTTAATTTGCAGCATTGTAAAGCTCCCAAACCTAATGGCGTGGCAGAGGAGCGACAGTCTTCGTGCTCATTGACTATGCATGAGCATCTGGTCAGTGTGGATGTGTTATCTGATCCCAGAGCTCCCCCTGAGAGACGCCTGATGTGTTTCCCTGTGCACAAGATAAACAAGCAGACATACAGAGAGCGCGCGGAGTCACGCTCCACACCCACGTTCCCGCCTCTGCGCCGGTTACAAATGCAACTTCGGACTAAACTGAAAGTAGCACAAGCTGTTGTTGAACATGAAACTGAAACAATGGGGAAAGTCGTTTGGAGTTTAAACACAGATCACTGCTGAATTCTGGGAATGTGGTTAATTTTTAACACATGAAAAGCAAAACAATTGATCAAATCTAGATGTAGATCCAATACCGTGGTAACGCTCTTATTTAATTCTTGTCTTTTACCATAATTTGTCTATAAAATTGAAAAACATTAACTATGAATAGCATTTATTCTTAAAAAATACTAATTTATTCTTTTCTCTCTGGTTAGGTGTAATGTTCCCAAACCTGACACCCTCCTTCTCAAGACTGTCCATGAACACCACAAATAGGATGGGAGACAGGGGACAACCCTGGCAGAGTCCAACTGACACGTGGACAAGCTGGGCTTTGCGCCAAGGATTTGGACACAGATCTTGCTTTGGTCATACAGGGACCGGAAAGCTCTAAGAAGTGACCCTGGCACCCCATAGGGAAAAGGCTACAATCCTTCTCCCGTGACCCCCTTTAGAACTCCACAAGGGTGAAGACCTGGTCCCGTTCCTTCCCATGTCCTGTTGATCTTGTGAACATCGGTAGATCTACCTTGGCGCCTTATCTTCGCCCCACAGCTATAATTCAGCTCCGCCATCATAACCCGCCAGTAGCTGCTCGTACATTTCCTCCTCGACAAACAATCTATTAGCATATTATCTGATGGTGGAAGTGATCATTTGTAAATCGGTGCTCTGTGGCTGCAGCTGGGAAACAACAAAAAAAAAATCACTGCAAGGAAAAATGATGGTGCACAAAGTAAAGCTCGATATCTTCATTCTGTTTAGTTCTTATAGATAAACTAAGCTGGAGTCAATGATGGAAGTACTTTTTAGATGAGTATTAAAAATTTTCTTTACGCCTAATTCTATTAGTATATGCTGTTATGTCTGTGTGAGAAGTGGTTTGTGATTTATTCTCCCCCCCATCATTTACATAAGTCAATTTTCTCTTAAGCTGGGCGGAGGTCATTTTGTACCATCAACGAGTTGTGTAATCAAATTTCTCTTTCTGCTATTCTCTGCAGTATGACTAATTAGCCCTGGACGTGCTCGGATGTGTAATCTCTGGAAAATTGCCTCTCATCTTGATAACTATAATCAAGGCAGAGGGAGATGCAGAGCGACCCAGTAAACACCGTGACTTAAGTTGGCTTGGAGACAAAATAATTAGTCGAATGCGAAGCCGGAGTGGAAGGTCAAGGGCTTTGATTTTTAAGAAGAAGGGAGTGAAGTTAGTTAACCTTCCAGACGGGGATTGTTTTCCTTCAGAGGACTTTGAGCATTAAGTTTCTTTGTCTCATAACCCATGTGCTCCTAAAGTTTCCTTCAAAATATAAAAAAGAACCCCACTGTGTGCAAGGTTTTAATATTTGATGACTGTTGATTTATCCACCCAAGGTGAAATATGAGTTGTTGAAGCGTTCTGCAGGCAGAAATAGCTTTGAATGATGAACCCGAGCAGCAAATACACAGCTGTAACCCCACATACAGCACAATGTGAAGCCTTCTTTTCTAGTAGAATGGGGGAAAAAAAAGCCCAGTTATGTTTTCAAGGATTTATTAAAGCAGTTGCAATAAGAAGTTTTATTTTATCTTTGTATTGGCAATATTACACATATTCTTTTCACCGTCCCTGCAAACCTGGTTTTATATTTGAGCTAATAAGTTCATGGCAAAAAGAAAGTTTTGTTCAAAAGAACTTTGGAGTTTTATTCAGCTGGACTAAATGCAATCACACTTACTGAGCTCATTGTCACACAAAAAAAAATAAAAAAAATTGAATGACCTCAGATTGGAGAAATAAAGTTTAATTCTGACCAAATTGATGAGCTAATGGCTTGTCTCTGACGAAGCATGAATATTATATTTCAGCCTAATAAACTGTAATTCTAAATTGAATTTAATAAAATAATGTTCACAGGAGCCACTATTAAAGCTTTGAGATTAGAGCTGTTTTAGGACAACAGCATCCACTTTAGTCCTGGATCTGCTCGGGATCGCCATTAGATTGCCAATCTGGTCAGAGGCTGATCAAAGAGCTATCTGTAACAGGTAAGATATTAATTGCTCATAATCTTTTCACAGAGCATCAAGTTCTGTTGCTTTTTTGTCTAATACCATCATGGTCACACAGGTGCAGGCTCTTCACAACTTTCAGGTCATTTTGTTTTAAATCTGAGCTCCCACTTAGTATGTTTAAATAAACTGCTTCTTATTTATTTCTTTATTTATTGGTGCACAGTTTTAAATTTAATCACAGTCTTTGTGTCAGAATGCATTTAATCTCCCATGCAAAACACGGTAATGTACCAAGAGGTAAAAAAAAAAAAAAATGGTAAAATTGTACAGTGGTAAACAATTTAAATGAGCAAGTATATAGGCATTCAGTGTAAGTGATAAATTATTTTATTTATCTACTGATTTTGTATTCGGTGGAAAATAACAAAACAAAAACACTTGTAAATCATAAATCACATGCTAAAGCTTGCTCCTGCTACTTGATTACTGATGTAAAAATGTACTAAACCGCAAAACCAAAACTGTGATGCTGTTTTACATCCCTGATTGATGAATCAGTTGCTTATTTTTTGTATCTGGCTAAACAAAAAAAGGGGTTTTTATGAAAAAGTTTTAATGAAAAAGTTGTTTTTTTGTTGGGTTTTTTTTTTTTGGTCGCAAAATTCAAAAACGACATCATTGCAGTGCTTTACCCAGCAGTCCTCCTAAATGTCAAAATTCGTGAAGAAAAAGACATTAAATTGAAATTTGCACATTTAAACATCTGGAACAAATTTTAAAAAAAGCCTATAAGGTTAAGCTTTGAGAATAATGTATCAAAAATGACGCGTCGTAAGAACATGTTAGCTAGATTATATTAGCACAGAAGTTGGCTGTTTCTCTGCTTATTTATTAGATTGTTTCCTTTTCTTTTAAGAACAGTATTGTTCAAAGCAGTACTAAATGAAAATTTGTAGTTACCTACAAAAATAGAGTAAAACTAGTAGCTTAAAAAACAATAACAGCTGAATTAAAAAATGTTTAAAAACTATAACCACCTCAACATCAAATTAACTTTGCAGATATTAGCATATTAGCTGAACTAGCTGAACTTTCCTTTTTCTCTCTCTCTATTCCTGGAAAAACACCTCCCTCAATACCAAATACTCCATTTCAACATTAGGACAAATATAAGGGTGGTTTGGGAGCATGCACAGCCAAACAGGCAGCCATGTTGTTGGGAAGGAAGATTTAGCAAACGGTCAATTCTGCTCATTGCCTGTTTGGTGCTTTTTTTTTCTCAAAAAGATAAAATAAAATAAACAGAAAAAGTACAGTCTGTGAAGATAAGATTGATGTGTTGAATTTTTTAAAAAACAAGCACAGGGAGGAACGTGTTAAGAAGTCAGTGGGGGGGCACAGATGGTGATCTATCAAAACTGACTCACAGTATGAGCGGATGGATGGCTTATTCGTGTCCTATTTGCGGCAAGCCACAACTAAGTAGAGAAATTTTATTTAAATGTAGCATATTAAATAAAAATTGCTGAAAATATATATAAAAGTGTATATTACAGTAGTCTGTAGTTATATTCAATGCCCATCAAGCCTGTTTGAGCTTTTAATCTCACAGGTGGAGGTCAGCGATCAGCGTTCATTTTACGCAGTTTGGGGGGCAGGTTGTCTTCGGGTCGACTCCCGACCAAAGGAACCTGGACTGGCGCTGGAGTTGGAGCGGAGATGGTGCTGAAGACTGCTGGCAGTCTGTGTTTCTCCAGATCAACATCCTCAGCATCTCCATCCAAGGACAACAACTGGACCTGCTCCTCCAGGTGTCCTTGTCTGACGGCTGGGATGGAGCTGGACCTAAACCTCTGGATACTAAGAGACAGGTCTCCTGTGCTGGAGGCTTTACCCCCAGGCAAGGCTGACCCGGTCTTTAGCGCCCTCCACAGGTGCTCCTCCTTAGTGGAGCTCATTCGCTGAAGTTTATTCGGCAGCCTAAAGGCTTGTTCCTCCACGTGCACGTGGTCTGCGTGGTCTGCAGACAGAAGCCTTTCCCGGCGGCCTCCGCAGCCACTGTTCCCCAGCAGAGGAGAGGGGAGAGATGATGCAACAGGCAGAGGGTTGGGTGACGTCAGTGAGTTCTTCTCCTCCTGCTCTTTGACACTGTACGGAGGCGTGGGGACCTCAAAGGTGTTGTGGAATTGGGAGTAATCGACTCTGAAGAAGCCCTCTTCTAGTGACATGACGGGGAGGAAGCGATGGCCCCACAATACTTCATCCTCGGTGTAAGATGTCCTCGCCTGGCACGTCATGCCTAAAAGGGAGAGAAGCCACAAAGTAAAATGGGGTTTGGAACAAGAAAAAGATTAAACAAAGATAAACAAAAGGCGCAAACTAAATAAAATAAAGACGAACAGAAAGACAAATGGAAATGAATGAGTGGTGAATAGCTCCAGGGAGAAAGGTTGGAAAGAGACATGCAAAACCAAATAAAAAATGCAGCCATGATGGATAAAAGCTTGTGCGGTTGAATAATTAAACGCATGAAATTAAACATTACGTTTAATATTTTATATCAGTGTAAAAGGCGGTACGCCACAAGCTAAAAGTTGGTGCAACAAATCATCAAGAACAAGAGCGTTTCTCCAAAGTTAGAGTGGAAAGGGAGAGGTTGGAGAAGGGGGGGGTTGCTCTCACCTGTGGTTTCCACGATGCCCTCTAGAATGACGACGATCTCAAACTGCTCGTTCATGAGTGAGCGCTGCGACAGATCAAAGAACGGGCTGTCGGTGTTGATCTTGTGGCAGATGGTGAGAGGTGACACCAAGAAAAGCTGGTCCGCCCCCGTGCCAAAACCAACGTCCAGCTCGCACTGGTCCAGGGGCAGGAACTCTCCCTCTGGGGTCTGTCGGGACTGCAAACACAAAGACTACTTTTTAAACTTTATCTTTGCATTAATCTGAATTTGGCTGAACTTTGAATAGGTCTGTTTTGAGGTTACGTCCAATTTTCCAAACACTCTGAGACATTTCCAGTCCCATCTAACTTTAAATTGATTGTACAGTCTCTCTAATGACAACAATCAACTCGCCTTCCTCTTGCTAAGAAAGCAAATAAGAATAGTTCCTATAAACTGTCAAACTTTTACATGGTCGACAAGATGGATAAGACGGTGAACGAGCTTCTGTAAAATTCAAAGCACTGCTTCTGCTTTCTTTGTTTTCTAACACCATGGGTGACAGGTATTCAGTCTGCAAGGCCATTTTGTCAGACAGACAGACAGAGTATGTCAGGAAGATAAGACCACTTTGGGGGATGTTTTTCATCCAAAGCTCCTGCCTGCTGCATGTTTTTTTATGCGTTGATTGGCATGTAAGAAAAGAAGTGTAAAAGGTTTGAATGGAATTGCTATAAAAATGTAATTTCCTTCTGTAATATGGAACAGATGATGTGTGGAGGGAGTTTTTTCATTGTCCAATCGCAAATGAAGGAATGCCTGTAAACCTAAAGGCATTATAGCTGTTAAGGACTGCTCCGAGCATCCCTGCCTATAGAAGATGGGAATGGTAATAGAGAGGAGAGATACATTTCCTTAGCTCTTTGCATTTATGCTGCAGAGTGGTGCCACGTAAAGATACTAATGGTTTATTGAAAGGAAAGGGTATGAACAGTTACTTATCTTATCTGTTAGCTCTTTGAACGGCTTCAGTTTGGAGAAACAGAGTTTAATTCTGACCGTGCCGATGAGCTAATGAGAAATCTAAGCAGGCGCAAGGACCTCACATCAAAAGATTTGAAATATTTGCCAGCCTCATGGGTGTCTAAGGCCTTGTCCTCATAAAATCACAGTTTTTTTTTCAAAACAATCTTTTAGTTTGTTGTTTCTTATGACAGCCTCATAAGGATGGCACCATTTTTTTAGAAATGCCTTCGTCCACACAGGAGCACCAAAAACAAGCCAAAGCACTGTAGCATCTATGCCAGGCCTGTATGTGGTGCTGAATGCTGGAACGAAAATACACCAAAAACAGGAAACAAGGCATGGAGCATGCACACAAAGGTTGCTAATGGGAGTGAAATGTTAGCACAAGAAGAAGAAGAGGACAACCTGGGGTCATAAATGAGATTACAGGTGGGATTATGACACCAGTGTTTTCAAAAAGTTGCAATTTGGCTGTCTTCACAAAAACACAACGGTGGCATTTCAAGTTTGTTTGTTTTTTCTCTGAAACTTGTTTTGAAAAAATACGGTTTTGGGCGTCCAAAAATACTATCTTTGTTTGGGCGCAAGGCTAAAACAACAACCTTTTGTATAGTCTTGGGTGTACGGCCCCTAAGATGGCAAAGAGTGGCTTCATTTCTCCAATTTTCTAACACTGCTGACACTGATGCATTTTGATATTCCAGCATACAGTATATGATACTCTAAACAATGCATCAAGAAAATACGGCATTACCAAACTCTTTTCTCTGACTGGTGGACATGCAGGTTAAAGATGAAACTAAAGACGTAATAAACAATCTCCCAAATTTCCCGTAACCACATAAAATATACAACATAAGCATTACATTTATCTGAAGGCACATCTCCAGATTACCTGGACATTGAGCTGCACTGAAACTCATAATTACATTTCAGTGACAAGATTACTGCGTTGCAAGGAAGATTCGTTAAGTAGAGAAGTTGTTTAGCCGTTAACTGAGAGCACTGGACTGAAGACGTCTGGGACAAGAAGGTTTGTGATCGCTGTCAGCTGCGATGAGTTCAAAATACACTGTTTTACCCAGAAGGCCAAAAGAAATCTAAAAGAATTATGAATAAAAAGTCAATAAGTGCCAAACTGACCCCACTAACGGGACGCATTAAGGTATAATGTGTCGTGTTTGAATTCAGTTCCTTCATTCTGTTGCCTAACGTTAACTTCAGTCAACCTTCCTGGCTTGCTCAGCGAGAAGCCACTTGGTCCACAGATGGCAAACAGGCTGTCATTTGTATTCACAGTGATGTTGAGGACAGAAGGGTGTGACATTTCACAGGAAGACGTCTGTGCCCACAGTTCCCTGGCTCGCCTTCATGGGGGGGTAACGTGTCACCCATCATGCTGCATCAGTGTTTCCGTAATGCACAGACAGGGAGCCTATGTTATATGTCTGCTGAGGTTAGATCAGGAAAAACTCAGAGAGCGAGCCTGGCTGTGATCCCCAAAAGAGTAAATGGTTCCAAAGTTGGAGCTGCAATAAAAAGCCACTCACACTAATCAGTAGTTCCTTGTGTATTTAAAATGTTGCAGCTTACTTTTGATATTTTTGGTCTCTGTTTGGCAAAGAAAACCCACACGAGCACAGGGTGTACATGCAAACTCCAAACACTGAGATTCTAACCTAAGAGAAGGAGCTTGTTCCCCTGTCGTTTACAAAAAAAAAACAGAGCTAAATGATCCCGTTTGTTAATAATGCTACTTGATCTTTTGACACAGAGATCAAGCAGCGTTTGATCCATGACACACAAAGCTTTAGTTTTAAAATTGAATGCTTAGAAACTGGATCACTACTACATATCCAGATGGTTATTAAGGAGACGACTTGTTCGCTATATTTTGATGAAAGGCCACGTGTCGCTGCATGGTGATGTCATTCACCTGAGACGAGCCGCTATATGACAGTGGACACAGCTGATTTGTTTAAGTTTTTAAAATAAAGAGGAGAGGTTGTGGGTGCCACTACTTCTCTTGAGAGCATGCAAGACGTTGTTTGCCCTCACAAACAACTAAAGGATCGTGGTTAGAAAAATACATCTTAGTTTAGTGTTCATTCATTTATATGTTGACATGTCAGAATTTTGAAACTCACATTTTGAACTGACATATTTAAATAAATGTGCCAGAGTATTCTGTCAAGTATTATTCATTTCTTTGTTTGAAAGCTTTTCTTCTCGGGTTCCCTTTAGCACAGCACAGTGCTGCGGCAGCATTAAAGCTCCACCAAGGACAGGTAAACGTGTTTGGCTCTGAATGGCCTACCAAGGTGAAAGCCTCGTGTGTTCTCTTCCTGCTGCTGAACAGTCGGTGCCACAGGGGGAAATTAATGGCGTTTGAAAGAGGTCCTGATATGGACGGAGTGCTTAATTTACCGAGCCACCTGAGAGCCAGGTTGAGTGAAAGCAGGGCCTATTCCCCATTGACTCACTTCCTCTCCTGCCTGCAACTGTGACTCTATGTGTGTGTGTGTGTGTGTGTGTGTGTGTGTGTGTGTGTGTGTGTGTGTGTGTGTGTGTGAGAGAGATTGATGCAAGTAAATCCAAACGACATCAGTGGAGGTTTTAAGACGGCCCCGTTCTTGCGCATTTATCTTTGTGTTTGTCAGGGAAACCCGTTTGTCCCGCTCAGAAGTCCCATTTTGGCTGCCATTCTTAATGTTTCCACGGGAAAATTAAAGCCAATCCAATCGGTCGGTCCTGTCCTTTCTTCTTCCCCTTATCCTGCCTTTCTTCTTGTCCTTCAGAGTTTGTCAGTGGCAGATGTTGCAATTGATGCCGCCACGTCTGTCTGCTGGTAGCCCTTATCGCCTCCCTCCTGCTGTGGACCAGCCTACTGAGACACTGATGAGCACCACCCAGCTGTCACTCTCTTCCCTTTTAGTTTAGTTTAGTCTGATTTGCCACGTTGCTGCAGTTTGCTGCTTTTTCTTTTCTTGCTTAGAATCAGCTGAAATTTTTTATACACACACACATATATACAGTATATATATTAAATTTGGTTTGTGCTGCAGAGGTCACTGCACCTCTGCATTCCATTGTTTTATTAATGGACGCTGCATTAATATTAATGACAATTCAAGGACTCTTATCTGTTGAAATTCCCATGCATTGTGGAAAAATGTGCAGCACTGGCCAAAGAATACAGTTTCTGCTGATAATGACATTTTTTTATGTGCAGGCACTAAATTAGAATTTAATTACATTCTTTTTTTTTGTCAGTGCACCTAATAAATCCAATTCACAGCCAAAGAGCGGAATGCTTTCTACTTTTTGGATCCAGGCTACATTCGTATCAGATTTTGAACATTTGCCTTAAAATATGTATTTTTAACTTTTCTAAAGGGACGAAAGTTTTTTTTTTTTTTAATATTATTGGAAAGTTGTAATATGAGCTATCTGGTAAATGTCCCTTCTGAGCTCCATTACAGTGAGCAACCCAGCGGACATTCAGCATGAACGAATGGATGAATGACTGGATGAATGGAACATTCCTTCTTTCTTTTTGTTTTAATATTGCAGCAGTTTTGACAGCAGCTTTAGTTCATAAATACAATGTGCCGCTTTGGAATTTCCCACCATTTTATTTCCCACTTTTTACTTCACTCCTCGAGCAACAACAGATTTGTATTAAAAAGTGATGAATTTCAATTCTTCCACAATGCCATATGGATGTACACAACATGATTAGGTAAAACGTTAAAAAGCTGAGAATAAATGGTACATCGCTTAAGGAAAGGTGTTATCTCATAAGCTACTGTTAAGAATGTCTTTTCCGTTCTAAGACCAAGTCATATCGTCACAGTTTGTGTTTCTTTTCTGATTTGTTACTTGATTTAAATTTCTTTTAAAACATAAATTTGGTCTTTCGGTCATTTAGTCAAATTCTTGGATTTTGCTGCTGCACCGATGTCCAAACCAGTCCCTGTTTTCAGTTCCACCCATACCACCTGTCTTCCCTTAGTAATCAGCACACTTGTCGACTCTTCTCCTGGTATATTTACTTCCTGGGTTTTCTCAGTCTCAGAGTGACTCTTACTGGCAGTAACTTTTGCTGTCTTTCGATTCCTGTATTCACTTTGCTTCACTGTAATCTCGCTGGTGCTGGTAATAGTAATGGTGTTCTAATGATTGTCGCAGCCAGTATTCACGGCGTCACATTTTAAAGTTTGCTGATGACTCAGTCATCCTGTCTTTGATCCCGGGCCAGTGGTCAAGGACTTCACTCTTTATTTTTGTCTCAAAGACAGAGGACTCTTGATTTTAGGAAAAACACTTCAGTAGTTGTTCTAGTGACTATAAATGGTGAAGATGTTAAAATGGTGCACCAGTATAAATACCTGGGAACTGGACTGACTTTGTATTAAGCCTCAGCAGAAGACGTACGTTTATCGGAAGCTCTGTGGTTTTAATGTGGATTCTACCTTAACGAGAATGTTTTATTCGTGTTTCATCGAGTATCTTTAAACTTTTTACTTCATGTGTTGGTTTGGATCTTTATACAACTCTTGGCGATTGTCCGGATGTGCAGCAAAATTCCTGGTGCAGCCCTAAAGAACCTCAGTGACCAACACAAGGAGAGGTTAGTAAAAAAGGCCAGAGTGATCCTGTTAGATCCTGATCCCCCACTCCATGGGGTCCAGTTCGGACGCAGGTATCTGTTGTCAAGATGTAGGACCAAAAGACTGAGAACTGCACGTATCCCTGCAGCAGTCAGGCTCCTAATAACTGAAACCTTCAGAGTTAATAAAGATTCTTAACTATTGGGTCCAACTACAGCCACCATTTGTGACACTCATACTACATACTGTATGTAACCATCCAGTAGAAGGTCTGTTGTAATAGAAGTTAGGTGATAAATTAGAAACAAACTGTCAACACATATTCATTCCCCCATTTTCTTTACACTCTCTGTGTTCAGGTGTTGTTGAGGGGCTGGAGCCAGAGAGGATGGCTAAACTAATGAGACTTCCTATCAGTTTTCCTTTCACTCCAGACAGAATGAAGTTGTCCAGGTCTAATTTCCTCCTCCTTCCAATTGCTTTGAGCACTTGCTTTTACCTTGTGCCAAAAATCCAAAGTATCCAGGACCCGTAAGAATTTACAGCCCGTGCCTGGGCCTGACGATCCCGGTAACTGTTCGCCCCCGCCGTGTCACAGAGCATTTACACGGTGTTCATTAGGATTTACTGCGGCACGCCTCATTTCTCCAAGTCGGCTCGGCAAGCGGGCCGACTGACGGTGACCTTGGGCCCAGCGTCGGCTGATCGCGGGCTTGTGCGGCACTGAGAGGCAAAGCTGAGATACTGAGCTGAAATGTGGTGTGGACCGAGCAAGATCTGTTTCTCAAACGCTGCCATTAACTATTAGAGTCAACTGTGTCTGTTAGCAAAATATCTCCTGAACCACTGGACTGATTTTAATGAAACTTTCAGAAAGTAACCACTGGGTGTACGTCCACAACACATTGAATTTTGGTGTGGCTCCAATTCAAGATGGCTACCGCAGCTAATCAACCTCTGCTAACAAAAAAATGTCTTTAATCTATCCAAAATACAGATAATGAGGTAATGTTTATGTGGTAGTAGCTGAGAGTCATCCCAACACATAATCCAAGCATTTATACAACTCAAGAAACGTGGCTGTGGCAGCCATCTTGTATTTAAATTTTCTCCTTCAAGGAACACCAGGACTTTCATTTATTGATTGTTGAAGTCATTTTAATGACTGGCCTGAGTCCCTAATCAGATTTATCATAAATGTCCAAATCTCTCAGCAAAGGCCAGGAACGATTATGATTAAAATCAGAAGAACAAACGAGGGGTACAGCACTTAGAACAACAAAGGTTGATACAGTGATTTATCATTCAGGTCCATTAAACCTGAAGAGGTGGAGGCAGGACTGAGCACTCAAAGGATCTCTGTTCTGAAGCTAATCTACAACAAAGCTGCAGCAGTCATTTCCCTCCGACTTGTAGCACAAAAAAACAAAAAAAGAGAGAACAAGTCCTGAAACCATCCCAACAATCTTCTTACATAACAAACTCCGAGTTTAAGCCAAAAAAAAGGATGAAATTTTCCTTTCTGCACCACTCTGTCCTTTCAAATAGCACAGACTGAATTACAGAGAACTATAACTGAGCGTCAAAGTGTCTGAATCTAATGCGTGTCCTCTGTGGACAGAGGAAAAAGTCGATGATAGGACAATTTATTTCACGATTAAACTCTCTGCGACGGTTAGTTCATTAATTGCAATCAAGACCCCATATTTTTCTTTGCATTACCGGGCTCTTAATTAAAAAAGAAGTAATACCTAAATGAAATATAAGCTGTTTTGTAAAAAAAAAAAAAAAAAAAAAAGGAACTTAAAAAAGAATAATAGGTTAATTAAATATAGCTTTTAATGTGTCGAATTTCAATTCTCTGATAGATGCAGTTTTGTTCCTTTTGTAGAAATTAAACACAAATGACTGCTTTAAATCATATCACATATAAGAGCTCAGCATTCCTTAAAGAAATGCGTATCACCCGCCACTCTTCATGCCAAAGTTTTAGATTGCACTCATTATAGTTATTTTGGTCTTGAAAATAATATTAAGTGCAATCTCACGGGACCTTGCAGGATTTGTTAGCACTCTGAGTATGTGTTGTGATTAACTCTCAGCTACTACCACACCAAATTTTAACTCAGTGTCTGTGAAATTCACTGATGTATAGTTAGTTTTGTGCTCGCAAAGGTCAGTCGGCTGTGACACTCATCTTGAATTGGCTTGATTCCAAAAGTTGATCAGTTGTAGACGTGCAACCAGTTATTACTTTCTGGGATTCTCATTAAAAATCTGTCCAATGGTTCATGAGATATTTTGCTAACAGACAAACACAGTTGACTCCAGCAATTAACGCTAAGGTTTTAAGCAAAGATGTTGCACAATATAATGTGCTCAAAGTCTTAGCTGGGGGGAATGATCAGCTACTACCATAACAAATTTTATCTTAATATCTGTAAAACTGTCAGAGTTATAGACATTTTTGTGTTTTCTGAGATCAGTTGGCTGTGGCGGCCATCTTGAATTGGACTGACACCAGAAGGTAATCAGTTGTAGACGTCAACCCATTGATTAATTTCTGAATGTTTTACTAAAATCCACCCAGTGGTTCATGAGATATTTTGCTAACAGGCAGACAGAATTGATTCCAATAGGTGTTGGGTAAGTTTTAAACACAGATCTCACACGATCTGTTAGTGCTCCGAGCCTAAGTTGGGAATCAGACTCAGCTACTACCACACCAAACTTTAGCTCATTAACTGTAAAACTGACTGGGACTGAGTTACAGCCATTCATGTGTTTGCTAAAATCACTTTGCTGTGGCGGCCATCTTGAATCAGTTCGACTCCAAAAGGTAATCAGTTGTAGATGTCAACCCAAGGATTATATTCTGAAGGTTTCATTAAATTCTGGTTGAACGAGGTACATTTCTAATGGCATAGACAAATGAACACACACAGACACAGGCAAAAATATCATTCCTCTGCCTTCGCCTTCGGCTGCGGGCCGATGATAAGCTCTGAGGCGTAAAGTTTAAACCTTAGAAGTGTGCTGAAAACGCTCCCTGGAGGTGGAAAGAGTGGCTCGTCACTCGAGATGATCAGAGGCGGCAAAAGGCTTGTCGACCTCCCCCTGCCGCAAAAAAGTAATGCTGCCCCCCAAGACACCGAGTCGGAGAGGAAGAGGCAGAAGTCCACGCAGAGTGATGTGCTGGTGCACCTGGGCCTTGGCTTCTCAGAGCTGAGATTTCTGAGGAACTGAGAAACCCATATCCTCGGTGGAAAATAATAATAAAAAAAACAGCTTGGCACTGATGTTCTACTCTATTTTAGTTGTGAAGTTGTTTGACACACGCGTTCCTCCTCTCTTCTGTCGCTGCTGCCGCCTCAGCTTCGCTTTCATCGTCTGGCTTTTGTCAGCGCTGACACCATTTGCAGAAAGGAAAAAAAAAAAAAAGCGTGCTCGCTGTCATCTCTCAGCGCTACCGATCTGGAGCGTTTATTTTATGCTCGGGAACAAGTGGCCTTCGAGAGTCGCAATCAACGCGGCCCACCCAGAAAGCACAGAAATGGGTTTCATCGATCTCTTGATCAATAGGCATAATTTTAAGTCTCTTTTCGGCCCATTTGTGTCCAGATACTTGAGGCGGAGGTTGACCTAAAACAAGGCTGTGAAACTCAGTTACACGGAGGGGACAAAATTAAAAACTCGGTCCTGACTGAGGGACGATCTCAGTCAGTATTTACTGAAATATACACAAATGGAGTTGGTTTTTATTTGTAATATGTCAAATTATTCATAAAGACCTAGGAGTTACCATTACCCAATGACATTTTATATAAGATATATAACAAACATAGCTTATGAATTCAAAAGAAAAACATTAAACTTGAAAAAGAAACATTATTAGCATTATCTCTTATGCCTTTCTCTCTATAAGAGTTTTTTTCCATTAAATATTTCTTAATAACACATTTTATCAGTTTAAAAAAATACTCAATGAATTAAAAGCCTTTCTTGAAGGAGTGCATATCGCCCGCCACCTTTCAGGCCAGAGTTTTGGACTAATATCATCTTATGCTGAGAAATGATGGAGTTGTTTTGGTCAAACCCTGAAACTAATGTTTTGGGCAATTTAGATATTGCAATATCTCGAGTGTTCTTACACCATCTGCTTGCGCTCAGACTATGTGTTGTGAATGACTCTCAGCTACTACCACACCAAATTTGAGCTCAATATCTGTAAGATTTACTGAGGTATAGCCATTTCTGTGTTGGATAAGGATGATTAGCTGTGGTGGCCATCTTGCATTGGGTTTACTTCAAAAGTTAATCAGTTGTAGAGGTACATCCAGCGATTACTTTCTGATAGTTTCATTAGAATCCATCAAGTGGTTTGTAAGATATTTTGCTAACAGACAAACAGGGTTAACTCCAACAGTTATAGCCAATATTTTTAAAAATTGGTGTTGTGCAATGAGTTGCCCTCAAAGTATGTGTTGGAGAAAATGCTCAGCTCCTAGCACAGCAAATTTTAAGTCAGTATCTTTAAAATTGGATTAGGTATACCCATTTTTGTGTTTTCTAAGGTGAGTTAGCTGTGGCGGACATCTTGAATTGAGTTGAGCTCAAAAGTTAATCAGTTGTAGATGAACATCCAAAGATTACTTTCTTACAGTTTAATCGAAATCCACCTAATGGTTCATGAGATGTTTTGCTAAAAACAGACAACTGATTCCAAAAGGTCCCGCTAAAGTTTTAAACATTAGTTTTTTGCGTGATCAGCTGGCGCTCAGAGTATACGTTAGGGATCAGTCTTAGCTACTACCACGCCCAATTTTGGCTCCATATGTGAACAAGTTAATGAATTATATTTTTGTATTTTTATCCTAAGGTGATTGAGCTGAGATGCACATCCAATGAGAGTTTATTAAAACTTTCAGTTTCAGTTTGACAAATCTGCCCTTCTGACACTGAAGACTGAAGTCAAGCGGCTCAGAAATAAATTATTTCGCCTTTAAAATGGCTCCTCGGAGGGCAGATCGGCGCGTTAAAAACAGACCTAACGATGGAAGACAAGGACCCTCAGGGCAGAGCAGCCGGTGCTTGAGATGAGTAGAAAATGACTGCATGATTGAGGCTCTCTGAGCACACGATGAGCGCTTTGAGATCACATTAACTGACCCACAGTCTGCTTTCATTGGTGCCGCGCTCTTGTAATCCTGAGGCTGCGGGTTCGAGCCCAGGTTGCGGCAGGTGAAAAGAAAAAAAAAAAAAAAAACAGCTTTCATGCGCAAATTTGCCTCTTCCTGCCTTACCTTGATGAGTTTGCACCTGATCTGCGCGGACACCATGTGGCTGTTCCGCAGGTTCCCCACTCGGAACATGAGGCACAACTTTCCGTCCCGCTGCGAGACCACCGCGTCCTGGCTGAACATGAGCGTCTCCGCGCGCTTCTTGGGCTGCGACATCTTGATGAACATGCAGCCGATGAGGAAGGCGTCCACGATGGAGCCCAGCAGCGACTGGAAGAGGAAGAGGATGATGCCCTCGGGGCACTTCTCCGTGATGTAGCGGTGGCCGTAGCCGATGGTCGCCTCGGTCTCGATGAAGAACAGGAAGGCGGAGGGGAAGTTGTACACGTTGGCCACGCACGGCGTGGTGGACTGCTCGTGGCCGCCGTGGCTCAGGTCGCCGCGGATGTACGCGATCACCCACCACATGAAAGCCATGACGAGCCACGCCACCGTGTAGGTGAGGATGAAGATGAGCA
Source organism: Kryptolebias marmoratus (assembly GCF_001649575.2). NCBI lineage: Eukaryota > Metazoa > Chordata > Actinopteri > Cyprinodontiformes > Rivulidae > Kryptolebias > Kryptolebias marmoratus. Next base: position 16,245,547 of record NC_051446.1, on the reverse strand, counting down.
GGTTCCAGCGCCACTTCAGGTCCACCAGCGTGGTGAAGAGGTCCGACAGGTACCTGCTGGTCTCGCCGCCCAGGTTGCCGTGCTGCACGTTGCAGCGGCCGTTCTTCTCCACGAAGCGCTGCCGCTTCCTCTTCGCCGGCGCGGAGAAAGTCGCGGACCGGCTGGTGCTCACCACCTGGTAGTCCTCGCCGAATTTCCTCCGGACGGCCGACATGGTGCCCAGTGGTGCCCAGTGAGACCTTCCCGGAGACGAACGCGCCCTGTGCTCGCGCGGGGGGGGATCAGGCTCTTTGCGCAACTTTCAACTCGCCCATGGCCAAGCTGAGCGCGCCCGCCCGCATCCTGAGAGAGATGGAGATATGGAGAGATGCGCCCCTCTCCTGGAGATTAGAGGAGCAGAGATTCTGCGCAATGGTTCACGCTCCTTTTACGCAGAGAGGGGCAACTTTGTTGTCCAGCCTCCCCCCTCCACCCCCTCCCTGAATGAAGGACATCGACTCAAAGCCCCAGAGATCCACTTCAGTACCGCCAAGTGCGCACTTTCCCCCAGAGATGGAGCTGAGATTTAGGACTGCAGGAGGAGCTTTTTCTTCCTTTCATCCAATCAGCTAAGAAATTATCAAGAGAGAGCAAACCTCCAAACAAAGAGAGCCAGCTCTAAGCACCTCATTTTATCTTTTATTACATTTTTTTCCCTCCCTTCTCAATTAGCCCTCCAGCAAAGCCCTGCGCTATAACAGGGTGATTCCAGCTCGGTGTCAGCAGCTGCCTGCGCCTGCCTACTGACGGCTGTTTACTCCCCCCTGGTGTTACTGCGGTGGAAGTAAACCTGAGGCAATTCTGTGAAGTTATTGTCTCAGATAAATGGGGAAGACAAAAAAAAAAGAAAAAAAAGCAAGTCAAGTTCATTGGAATAATTAGCTCAGAAAATTGAGATAAGGAGTTTGTATTTGTTGCCCCATGATTGGGAGTGTGGAATCAGGATTTTTTTGTTGTCGACTCACAGGCGTGATCAGTTTTATGTTTTAGATTTTTTTTTTTTTGCCACAGTTGAATCCATGTTGCGTCATATACCTCTGTCAGGGCAGGTATTGGCACAATGTCAAGGGAGGGAAATCAGTCTGGATTGTGTGGGGTTTTTTTTGTATTTCTTTCAGCTTTCTACCCTTTTATCAGTCGTCTAAAATCAGCTTCCAGAGCAGAATAATAACAAAGAGAGAGAAGAAGAAGAACAACGGCTCAAAAAAGGTTCAAAACCTACAGAACAGAAGAAGAAATCATCATCTATGTTAAAACAAGCCTGAAGGCAGAAGTTTTAGTATTTAGACTTTTAGAGTTTTTGTTGAAAAAGAAGTACAAATAACAGAACAGTACAAACTGACCTGGTAAATGCTGGTACTTACTGTGTACATCCTCAATATACAGGTGCTGGTCATAAAATTAGAATATCATGAAAAAGTAGATTGATTTCAGTAATTCCATTTAAAAAGTGAAACTTGTATATTATATTCATACATTACATACAAACTCATATATTTCAAATGTTTATTTCGTTTAATTTTGATGATT
>NC_051446.1:16172560-16242555 GCF_001649575.2 Kryptolebias marmoratus | reverse complement strand
TCATCAAAATTAAACGAAATAAACATTTGAAATATATGAGTTTGTATGTAATGTATGAATATAATATACAAGTTTCACTTTTTAAATGGAATTACTGAAATCAATCTACTTTTTCATGATATTCTAATTTTATGACCAGCACCTGTATATTAGGTATGTACAAGGTAAGTACCTGGTATATACCAGGTACCAAGACATTATGGACCTAATAAGTACTCAATACACACTCTGGTACGTACCCAGTACATACCAAGTAAGTACCCAGAAATGTACCAGGTTAGTTCAGGTACGTACCTACACATTTCTTACCTGGTAAGTACTCACTGCAGATGCTTACCAAGTACATAACCAGTACATAACTGGTAAGTACCCAGTATCTACTCAATAACTATTAAGTATGTACTCAGTACCAAGGTAGTGGTGCCTACCATTTGATAGGTACCTGGTACACAGCAGGTGTGTACTTACCTGTAATGTACATAGTAAGTACTTAGTACACACCTTTACCAGGTACATACCTGGTATGTACCCAGTAAGTACCTGGTACGTACTTGGTATGTATACACCTAGTAAGTACATAATACATACCAAGGCAGTGGTGCATACTAACAGGTAGATACTTGGTATGTACCACGTGGGTACCCACCTGTTACGTACCTGGTAAGTACTAAGTAGTAGGTAGTAGGTAAATACCAGGTACGTATTCAGTACCAGGCTGTATTATGTATCGCTACCCTAAAGATCATTTACTCAAGTAAAAGTACGAACAGTCAGGTTCTTCATTAGAAGTAAAAGTCCTGCCTGGAAAATGAACAGAAGCGTAAACAGAAGTGAGAAAGTGCAGTTTAAACAGTTTGGAGACTCTGGTTTAGCAGATTTGACTTATGTAAACAATGAGTCATCATTATATTAATATTATGGAGCATCAAAGTGTGAGTGTGAGTTACTGCTGTTGGTTAAGAAACCACTTTAGGTGAGATTTATTGGGACACAAGATAAAGCTGGCGAGACATGACATGATAAATTAAAGAAGAAAGTGCTCCAGTAAAGTGAAAACCTTTTCAGTTTTTACTTATGTAACTTGATTTTTGTGGTGACATTTGTGGTATGTCTCTAACAACAGATTTGGTCATTTAATCTTTGAAAAGCTATTTTTACAGGAATTTTGCCATGAAAATCAGTAGTTATGATTACATTATGAAGATGTCTAAAACTAAAAAAGAACCTGCAGTCCAGGGAGAGATTACAGGAAATGACATCATCTGATTCCTGTAATCCTCTACAAATTATTTCCTCTTGCCAACAACACACATCCCCTCGATAATAATTTTTCCAATTCGAATCAATACTCAAAGCGTTCTTTTACTTTGTTTCTTATACAAGAGAAAGAAAAAAAAATCCAGCCAAATAACACCATAAAAGTGGTGTTTCTGTTCTAAAACCTTTCCAACAGTGTCGACACAAAAACAGGAATTGTAAAAACAAAAGGATTAACTTATTGCATGGTAATGGTGTTATTAATATTTTATAAAGTGTGACACTGCAGCTACACATCCTTATTTTCCGCTCAGTAAAAACCACATCAGATTACAGTTCCTTTTTTTTTCTATTACCATCAGAGAAAAACTACTAATTAAACAATTCTGTTTAATTAAAAAACAAACAAAACTGAACAGCTGGTTGGAAGTTTGTGCTTGTATTTTTGTTTTGTTTTGCCAAAATGCTGTTCTAAATGTGTGTTAACATTTTGTTTTCTGGAATAAAATGCTTGTGAAAAATGTTACATCTTGCTGTGTTTTGCATTTCATCACCTCCAGTTGTGTTCGTTATTAGGTTTAGTGAATAAAAGCTGCCAATTTTCTTCCAATAATAGCCTATCATGTTGCATATTAAGCACACTGAGATGATTGCAATGCCAGCTCTAAATATAAGGTAAATAAAAATAAACCTTTTATTTTTTGCTCTGAGCCACATGAGGCTCAAGTGTCTATATGTCAGATTAAAAGTGTTTGTGTGTAAAACAGTAAAGCATCTTCGTGTCAGAAATATATTTATATATTCCACCACTGCATAAAAACATATCATGTAAATGGATTTAATGTTTTCTGTGTAGTTTTATTATGACGAGTCCTCCCCTCCTCTGCGGCTCCTCGCCTGTCTCCTCTCACGACCCGTCCGCCGCTGGACCCACAATTCCCCGCGCCAGGGCAACATGGAAGAAAGCAGCGACCGCCGGAGAACAATGTTTTGGCAATAAATCCCCCGAGCGGCATAGACGGAGACGATACAAACGCGTTTGGAACCAACTGCGGTCATGCGTAGGTGAGCTGGGACAGACGCGAACCGGGATTTGGTCGAACCGAGCCGTCGGCCTTTGTCGAGAATTACGGGAACGATTGTCCGACTCTGTGTGTGTGTGTGTGTGTGTGTGTGTGCAGACGGAGAGCCAGCATCATTGTTTCTGTTGCCTGGGCCCTAAATGCGGGTTTTCACACGGGGCTAGCTAACGGCTAACTAGCTAGCTCGTGGCAGCCTAATTGTTATAAACACAGCTGCCTCGGACTAGCGTGTAGCTGTGGTGCGCTCGGTCGGCGCATTTAAGTCTACGTGGAGCCCGGTCGCTTGGTGAATATTTCGCCAGCCACCCGGGGGCTGGTAAGCATTATCCGGTGGTAATTATAGCCAAAGTTTAGCTATCAATAAATAGAGCGCCAGCGCTGCTCGCAGCCAGACAGATTTGATTTCACGGGCGTCATCAAAGCTGGGGAATCGGAGTATGAGCGATACGTGCCGCAGACCCAACTTCAAAGTAAATGGGTTGCTTTATCTCCTCGAATCAAGCTTTATTTCATTCAGGTCCCATTTAACTCACGGTAAATCGTTTGTCGAACGCCTTCGAGTATTATTTTGTAAATAGTTTATGTTAATGTGTAAGTGGCGTTAAATCACGAGTCCTATTTTAGCCTTAGCTAACTTGATAGCAGCTGCGCGTAACATGCTAAAACGTTACGTCCTCGATAACGATTTAAATGATAAATATTTTAAATTTATCTCGGGCCTTTTGAGGTATTTTGACTTTCAGCGTTGATGCAGCTCATAGAAGGCTAGAAATTTATTTTATAGGGGAGTCTGAACCGATTGTTTTGGTTGAGGACGCAAAGATGCTTTGATTGTGTCTCATTGTGGCTAGCTAACGATGCTAACTAGCTGGCTAACTATTATGCATCACAAAAGCTCATCCGCTTTCTGCTGAATGCGGTGTCGCGGAGCCAAATGGTCAGCAGGTCTAGACTAAACAATAAATTCTCGTTCGGTTTCTTCTCCCGGTCCATGCGTGCTTGCTTACACGTCCCACTTAAGGTCGCCGCACTGCTCCCTTGCTTAAAATCCCACAAATCGACTCGCTGGATTTGACCTAAATTTCGTTTGTTTTAGACAAGTGAGCTGAAGCGATTAATTCGCCAGTGTCGCAGCCCCGGTCGTGTCCCTGGCTTTTGGGTTCGTTGCAGGTTTATTAGACTAAAAGTGGCATTTTGGCGTGATCCAGCTTGCACCGGAGAGTAATAACAATAGGGGTGAATGTCGAAAGGCTATTAGTCGCTGCAGGTCTTGTTTTCACTCCGGTTCAATTCGTAGGTGGTGCTAAAAACGTGGGAGATTTGGATTAAATATGCGCCATTTTTTAAATAATTTTCCTTTGGGATTTAAAGGAAGGGTTCACATTTTGCATGAGTAATTGGCTCAAACACCCACATGAAGCAGATGAGTGTTAATCCTCAATGTGTGCTTTGTTATACTAGATTTACTTAAATCACGTCAACATTTTACGTCTCTGGAATCTGTTACTGAAAATACACGCAAAGCATATGTGTTGTGACTTTTTTTCTGTTTGTTTAGGACCATTTGAGTTGTTTATCCGGTGGTGGTATGAGTTTAAGGCTAGAAATTAATCATTTAATGTTCCTCAGGTTTTTTGGAGTAATGATTATTTCATTACCCACTGTACTTCTCATTGTAAGTTATTTATAGAAAGCCTCCCTTTTAAAATAAACAGTTTTTTTGTGTATAGTCAGACTAAATGTGCATAGTTTCATTGACAGTGTGTGCTTTTTACTGGGTAAAGCCTGTCTAAGTTTGTAACCAATTGGGACCTTGGGGTAAATTTAGAAATAATTATAATGCACATGGAATTTACTGAAAGCTTGTTTTATTATCTATAACCGTAATACTGAACATAATGTGTTTGCATATAAGATGTTATACATCACTCTTGGCTGTTAGACATTATAATTCAGAAAATAATTCCGATTCATTTAGATTTAAGAAAATAATCACATTTACAGTTTGACTGTGTTATTGCCTTGCCACTGTGACAGAGTTTACTGAAAAAGGTTGATCATGTGTGTGGTGTTTCGGGAGAATTGCCGAAATGTGTCTTTTATGAAGACGTAAACATGTGTTTCTATCTGTCCTCTCTTTCAGAATGATCTCCTCCTGCATTCCTCATTAGATTAACCGCCCTCCTTCTTCCCCCTGCATAAAGTAAACAACCACCATGAGTATTATCCAAGACAAGTTAGGCAATGAGTTTTTGCGCAATGGAGGCATGGACCCCAATTTTCCACCGGGCATGCTTATGTTCAGCCACCTGCCTCCAGTCACCAGCTTCACGCGGCTGGCCTCCCAGTCAGTTATGGGTGAACTTCCCCAAGAGATGATCCTGAAGAAAGAGCGCGACTCGCCTCCAGAGCACCAGGTCACCGCGGCAAACTCGGGGGGCTTCCTACACAGCATGGGCATTAAACAGGAGCGACTGAGTGAGCTGGATTACAGAATGCCCCTCTACGGCGGTGGTGGAGTAGGGGTGAACTGTGCTGGAGGGGGCTCAGGGAAAAGTGGTACTGACATGGCAGATATGTCTTTCGGCAACCAGCACCAAAATCACCAGAACATGCTCCTGCATGACCTCAGCCTCAACAACGTCCGTTCCTTGGGAGAACCGGTGAGAGGGGGGATTTTTGGTTCTAAATATCTTAAACTACAAGTTTAGCCCAGCATTTTTGCCGTTTATTTGCTTTTTTTTTTTATTTATTCTCATCTGTACGCAGAACTTTCAATAGATATTTACTGACTATTTGTTCACAATGAAAGTAGTATTTGTTACCTTTCTCTTAACTGAGGTGCATTTATTTCTGCTTTCTTTTAGATGCCTGGAAGACCAGGTAAAGAGCCAAAAGAGTCCTCAGGTAGAAGAGGGCGGAGAAGCAATGGGGACGGGCAAGGAGGCAAAGCTCGAAGGAAACGCAGCGATGCTGCAAAGGTTAATCTCGTATTTTAAAGATGTCTTTGGCTGAAAATTGTCACTGCATTTAAAGGGACATCGCTTGTTTTTAGGCTAACATAGATGTATTTTGTACATTTCTCGTAGGCTATGATGTTGGAAGGAGATGGAGCCTGCCTGTCCCCAAACTCCAAACCACATATCTGTGAGCACTGTAACGCTGCCTTTCGCAGCTCTTACCACTTGCGTAGACATGTGCTCATACACACAGGTAAGGGATTTTCACTGCTTTATCTATAGAATGAATATATATGAATCATGTTATACAGTGTAAAGCTCCTTTTCTTAGTTTTTCTATGGCTAAAAATCTAACTATATGAGCTGCAGACAGTAAATGTAAAATAAGTAATAGATCAGTAAAAGCTATAGAAACAATAACTGTTTCTATGGGATGGATGCAAATCAGTTTAAATGAACTCTGCAGCCTCATATATGTTGTTAAAAAACTTGAACAGCTAACTTGTTAAAGGCCATGTTACCCAAGATTTGATGATGCATGTGCAATGTGTAAAACCATAACGCTCTGCCTTACAATGAGTATTTGGGACCTTGGGATCCTATTTAAAACCAGACAACCACCAAATACAGCGATGACTCAATTATTACTCATGTGTTTCTCGACAGCTTGGTCATTCCCTTTACTAAGAATTCCTCACTTGGTTTTTTTGAAGTTAAAACTCATAAAGGCTTTAAAGAAGAAGTCACCAAAATTATTACATTTTATACAATCCTTCACCAAAATGATTACATTTTATACAATCCTGCGGAAAAGTCTTAATCCTTGTTTCTTAGTATTTAATGTCTGAGGAGCCATACATTTTTGTAGTTTTCTGAAAGTAGTTTTGCGCAATAGTTCTTCAGGCTTGTTGCTTGAGGCCTTCTTTAACTTAGTGTGTGAATGGTTGTCTCTACAGGTGAGAGGCCTTTTCGTTGCAGTCAGTGTAACATGAGCTTCATTCAGAAGTACCTGCTCCAGCGGCATGAGAAAATCCACAGCGGTGAGTTTGAGCTTCTGTGGGGGATTTTTTTTGTTTGTTTGTTTGTTTTTCTTTTATTATACCTGAAATTAAAGTCTTTCTGCTGTATTTTTTGTTGAAGCTATGTCATTTCTGATGGTGTTTCTGTTGTTGCTGCAGGGGAAAAGCCTTTCAGCTGTGACCAATGTAACATGCGCTTTATTCAGAAGTACCATATGGAGCGACACAAAAGGACACACAGCGGCGAGAAACCGTATCGCTGCGATACCTGCCAACAAGTAGGCACCTATTAGCGTTGTTTTGGGTTTTTTTGTGTTGGTATTTTTACTAAATTTTCGATATTTTCTTTATAATTATTATTGTTTTACTTTTTAGGTTACTTATTAAGCTGTTTGTCACTGTAGTGCATACTATAATAGTTTTTTCCTCTTTTTTTTTTTTTTTTTTCTCTCTCAGTTTTTCTCAAGAACAGACCGGTTACTGAAGCACAAACGGACTTGTGGAGAAGCCATAAAAAAGGGTCTAGATCCAAACATGCTGGAGCTCACTGAAGCGGAGCTAGGCCAGGGCAGCTATTCACTCTCTCAGGGAAACTCTACCACCTCTGGACGCAAGAGGGCAAAGTCCAAAAATGGTGAAGGTGGTGAACGCAAGAAAAAGAAGAACGCCTCGGCGACGGCGACCTCATCTTCTGGGGGGATGGCCCGCGACCTAGGCCTGCAGGACTTCAGCATGGAGCATCCCTCAGGCTCTGATCCTGTCATGCAAGGGCGTGCTCCCAAGTTGGTCTTTAAAAAAACTGGTCGCAAAGGGCTAGATAAGGGCTTCCTCTCCCTGGAAGATGGCGCTGATGGACAGAAACTGTTAGGCCAGAAGCCTGGTGCCATGGATCACGTGGAGGGCTCTGGACTTGATAACATGGGTCTACTCCAGGGACCTGGGGGCAACAAGCCTGGTCCCACCACCAGCAGCAACTATGATGATGCAATGCAGTTTGTCAAAAAGCGGCGCTACCTCCACGCAGTTAACAACGACTATGGAGCCAGCTCACTTCACATGGCATCCCAGGGCGGCAGTGTGATCCAGGGTTCTTTGGGTCCAGAGCCCACACTGGCCATGCTGGACTCCTCGCCGCTGGAGCTCAAACACGACAAGTCAGGCATTCCAGATGAGGTACTGCAAAGCCTGCTAGACCATTATAGCCATAAGCCAGAGGGAACGCACCACCACGATGTGACTTTCGACCTGTCAGACCACCCACACCATGTAGACCTCCAGCCAGCAGCCCCGGTTACCCCAGAATTGGAGGATGATTCCCCCAACGGTGGTGACAAAACGGCAGTGATGAGCGAGTACTCCAAGTTCCTCCTCCAGGCCCTGGAGCGCACCAGCCATAGTGGACCCTTCCCCAGCCTTGGTCCAACGGGGCCTTTCCCGCTCCTGTCCAGCAGTTCCAGTCCCACAGGGCCCTTGTTTTCTGACAAACATGCATACACCACTTCTCCACTAGATTGTGGCTACCCACCTGCTGTTTCCTCTCCGCTGCCCATTGTTGCCCCTTCATCCTCGTCCTCGTCATCTTCCTCCAAGTCCCACTATGGAATGCTTGTCGGATCCCCCTCCCAGACAGGCTACCACCTCAGCCTGGAATCCACGGGCCACCAGCAGCTGACTCCATCTCAGGAGCTAACCGAACAGTTGGAGAAGCAGCACTCCCCAGGCACCTTCAACCTTCCCCCCCAGGAGCTTACCGGCACGGCCGATGGCTCCAAGGGACAGCAGTCTAAGGCTGTAGGGAGCACTGCACCTACCAACGGCTCCACCTACCCAGACCTGTCCCCATTAAACCCCCCGAAAGAAACCACGTACCAGATCGAGAACTTTGCCCAAGCTTTTGGCTCCCAGTTCAAGTCCGGACGGCGGACCCCTCTGAGCTACGGCAGCGACCCTGGAGCAGAGGTGGAACACAGAATACGGACTCCAGTGTCAGAATTCTCAGGGTATAGCAGCTTGTTAGCTGACGTCAGTGAGCCAGTGAGTACAGGATCAAAAACCCCGACAAGCCAAAGTTTCAGATAAGGGTCAGACAAGGTGAAGCCTGTAGGGGCCTGTTTTGTTACTGTCCATACGGCCCCTTCACCTGCTCTAATTTTGTTCCTGTTGCAAAGTTTTGTTTTATGAACACTGCCATTAAATCTTAATACAAAAATGACCAGGGAGGGTCTACTATGGCCTCAAATGCAATTTTTTTTTTAAAAATTCTCATTTTTATCATGTAGTCGCCTATGTTTTGTTTAAGAGTAGTGATTTTGATATGAACGTACCGTAGATTTAAATGTAATTTAAAAACATTTAGAGGGTAGCTTTGAACATGCTTGTTTTTTTTTTTTCCTTCTTTCTCTGAACCTTTGGGTTTTTATCAATCATCATACCATTGTAAAGTAATTATGAATAATGTTGATGATTTCAATAATAATAACATTGTGGCAGGGAAAGGCCCAGAATTCAAATGGCAAAAAAAAAGTATATATTGTCTGTTACAAGAAACATATAACTCAGGAAAATAGGCAAAATTGTGTAATAAGACTTTGTATTATGAGATGCAATTAGCACAGTTTTTACAGATGTACTTTGAGACTGCGAAGCTTTGAATTGACTTTTTATTTTTTCCACTTTTTTTTTGTTTTTTACTTGTCTAGAACAAATTTACAGTACATGATAACGTTTGGTTTCTACTGCACGTAGCTTTTGTCGAGATTACGGTACTGTTGTCTCAATACGAAGACGCCCACATTTCTTCTTTTTTGAGAGCCACATCTACACAATTCAGTGCAAACTGTAGCAGAATCCAGCCCGCTGTGCCCCTCACGTCATCTTCTAAACGCGAAGATGTTTCATTATTACTGACTGATTATTGTAGCGTCAGATGATTAAAACCTGTAGAACCATACAGTCACATGTGTGTGCGTGTATGTGTGTGTGCCAGTGTGGCTGTAAGAAAAGACAGCTCAGACGAAATTCAACGAAGAAGTAACTGCATCGCTGTTACAGCTGTCTGTCTCAGAACGCAATGGACGCCAGTCGTTTTTTTAATATATATATATATATATATATATATATATATATATATATATATATATATATATATATATATATATCATGCTGTTTGCGGAAATAACTTATCTTATTTTAAATAAGTCACCACTTTTTGTACTCCACTCCTTGCTGTTCCTTTTTTATGTCGACGGAATCAAACAAGCACTTTTTTAAACAATTCATTGGAAACGACAATAACCCATTCAATTTGCATATGTGATACGTGATTATTATGCTAATTAATATTTTTTAAGAGGAGAAAACTGTGAATGGGAGGGTGGGCGGGCTGGGTTAGTTAATGGGGTTGATTATGTGTGACCATGGGCATTTAAGGGTTTTTTTATTTTTCTTTTCTTTTTTTTTTTTTTTAAGGGTAGAACGTAGGGGTGGGATGGGTGGGATTTTTTTGTTTTTTTCTTTCGGTTTTTCGGGTGATGTTGTAAAAAGATGATATTTGCCATAATTTTGTTATACGATATTTTGAGAGTACCTCTTTGTATTTAAGTGTTTTTGAGAAATGGGCTGACATGCTGGAACCCTTACGGGTGTGTTGGATGCATACCCCGACCCTTTTATTTATTTTACAATAGCATCACTCGTACTCAGTAGCAGATACGTTTAGGCAGATTTTCACGGACCTGCATTTGTTTTTTGTTTTTTTGTTGTTTCTTCTGAATTTCTTTAAACCCCACTGTTCTATAGTAGTTGCAAGAAACGGCTTCAGAAACAAAGTTAAATCCACCTCCCCACCCCAAAATGCAGCCCTGCACTCACAAGAATAAACAATGGCCTTCTTTGTCTTCCTTGGCTAAAGCCATTCTGTCCGGCAGCCAGGGTTGATATTTAATTTAGTTGATTTCCTGTGAGCCGTTACCCTCCCCCCCCCCCAACCATGTCTGTGAGCTCCACAGCCAAGAGACTTTGAAGCTGCTCAGATCACATGGAACAAAGACTGACTGACCAGCCACTTCACTCCAAACACACTATGCTTTTAAACGAGAGAAAGAAATTACCAGAAAGAAAAAAAAAAAGAAAAAGAAAGTAGTGGGCGAGATGGAGGGGAAGATTGACCTAAATATACCTCATATCATTAAAGCGTAAGAAAGCAGGGACGCGTTCTATGTATGTAGTGGAAATATTTGTAGTATAGGTTCGACATATTGTATAATCATTTAACACTGCCTGTGTTTACAATTATAGAGAAAAAGACTCATCAAAATGCAAATGTATTATTTTCTTTTCTGTAAAAACATCCACGCCAAGCAGTGTTGAATTATAGATGCCTCATAGAACATTCATTCTTCTCATGTTATATCCCTTATTTTTGTTACTTGCCATAATGTGTTTTGATATGATCGCTAGAAGGATATTGTTTACAAAAATGTACAAAAACACTAAAACTTTTTTTTTTTTTTTTTTTTTCCAGTATGCATGAAAACATTTTGTACGGCTTTTTTTTTTTCTTTTTCTTCCTGTCACCTCAGTACCAAATTTTGTAGCAGAAACTCCCCCATTCCTTTGTCTTATTTGTTCTAGACCCCTTGTGGTATGATTTCCCAGACTGTACCTGTTATTGAGATGATGAACGGATTAGAGAAGCCAATAAAAACCTTTTTGTTACTAAAAATGTGTAGTGTTTGGCTTTTTTTTAAGTCTTTTAAGAAGAGCTAAGCTTTATAAAATTGTTTTTATTAAGTTATTGAGACGTTCAGGTGTGTCTATAGTGTTAGCAAAATATCCACTGGAACCACTGGATGGATTTTAATGAAATTCTCAAAGTAATCATTCTACAACCCAATTAAAAACGCATGGAAAATGGAGGTGTTCCTCAAGGTTCCATTCTTAGACCCATGTTTACATTCTGGGTAAGTGATCTTCTAAAGATCTGTAACAGTGCTACATTTTTTAATATAATTTTTTTGTTTTGCTTTAAAATGTTGTTACATTATTTGAGAAAATATTATTTTATGAAATCGAATTTCTAAAATGTATTTAATAGTTTTAGGGTTAAGGTTATATACATTTACAAATTGTTCTCTCTTTCTTTAATTGGAAGTGTCGTTTATCCTAATAATGGACTCTTGTTACACAGTTTGGGCCGCAACATATTTTATTACAAATACATTAGACTATGAAATATTTAAACAGCAAACATTAGTGATGAGCAAAAAAAAAAAAAACCCTGTACTTCCACAAACAGGAACCTAATTTCCCTGATTAGTAAGTCATTATCATAAAAATATAATTGGAAACTAAAGTTTTGTAATACTAGTTGCCACTTGTTTACTAATTAATTTCTTCTTTTTTTTTGTTTACTTTTGACATGTCATTTATTGTCACCCACAAGGGGAGTGCTGTAGCACCCCCAGCACCCACAGTTCCCAGAGTCTTGCCTTTGACCATAGTGGTGCGATTTGACAAGAAAAAGCCCAACGTCTGCTAAATGCAGGAACAGACGGACAGAACAGGAGCACCATGTACAAAACTTGCCACACTGAAACGCTTTCAGGTTCAGATTATACAAAACAAGCTCGAAAAACTGGGTTTGTGATGGACCCGATTATAAGAAAAAGATCCATTTCACAAACAAAAAGGGTTGCACCTTAAAGTAGGAAGGAAGTACTTCACTGCTGTAATGTGTGAGGCTTGTGTCACCGTAAGATGGAGCTGTTTCCTACTTTTAATATGACAAACACATTAACATGTACTATCTGATGTCTTGCCTGAAAAACTGTGTCAGTGATAAATGTTGGGCTTTGATGGCTTTTTGGAAACCTGTTTGCTCGGTGCAGATTGAGCGGTTCTCATGGCAACGGAGAAACCATAAGTCCTAAGTCCTTCCCTTAGGGTTCATTTCTGTTAGGAACTGTTTTTTAACTCTGCCTCAGCTGCAGTTTTGTCTGTTCATTCCTAAACAGTAAGCTTGACAGATTTATATATTTTTGAAAAATAGGTCAATGATATTTTTTTGTTCCCCCCAAAAATATATATATATATATATATATACCGTAGTCATCAACTAAAATTTAGGCATATATAAACAAAGCATCAGCTCATAGTTAGTCAGTATCACGTGTTCTAAACCTTTTGGTTTATATAAATCATATGAAGCTCGTCACTCTGTCACCTAAGTTTCTTTTCCCAATAAAAGACACTCCGAGTTGAGGCTCAAAGGTCTTCAGGAGAAAGGCCAGCCTCGTCAGCTTGGGCTCGGCTCTTATCAGGCTCCCTTCTTCCTTGCACACAAACATCATGTTCTCACTTTAATTGCCGTCGTCATGCTGCTGCCTCACTGCCAGGAACAGGCCGGCTAGGTGGGGTTAAGGACGGGCCGGAATGGAGGTGACTTTGGACTTACCTTTGCCAAGATGAACAGTTATTGCTCTGTGATTGCGCCTTTTGTTGACACTCCTCGCAACACGCCAATAACGATGCCGTGGAAGACTAAAACAAAGATGTAGACGTTTACTTTGACTACATGTCTGAACCTAAGATGAGTTGCTCATAAAGACTGAAAATTATCTTTGATAATTATTTAATAGAACTTGAGTTTCAAGAGCCCAGAGTTCTCACATCAGACATGCTGGTTTTATAGATCAAGGGTGCAGGTGTTGTTGACTTTTGTTATGACCCCTTTCAGTTCAGTATAATTTAGATAACATTATTTTACACCACAGATCTGTTTTTGTTTTTTTATCTAGTTCCTTCCTTCTACTTGTGGTCCACAGTCCAAGTTACCCTATTTTATAATCTGTGTGCAGTGTGTCTGCTGGTCCAGATTTGGCTGGGTTTTCATTTGGATTGGTATGCCATACTGTATATGACAATGTATCTTATTTATGATGTTATTGTTACCACTTTGTGTACATGGGGGGAAATGGTACATGTCACTGGGCTAATGAGAGATTATTTTCACACTTTTACCTCTAAAAAGTCCAGGCCTTAAAGTTATAGTTTAGATCTTTTGAAGTGGGGTTTTGTAAAAAAGGTTATGAACAGTGAATATCCTACCTGTTGTAGATAGTTCTTTGAACGACCTCAGTATGGAGAAATACAGCTTAGTACAAGCTAGGTTGAGCCGTTCCAAAGCAGATTTTTTGCCATCTTAACCTTCCTGCACCCTGAGGCCTCAGTCAAATTTAAATACAAACAATGCTTATTCAGAGATATATTCCTATTTAATCGTCCAAGCTAATAAAGAACAGGCATAGCAATTCTAATCTTAAGTCTCCCGCTGCCGTTGGGTCGTGGCTCATTTTGACTCAAGGGTAGCAGCAGGATTAAAACAACTCAAATCTCAAAAATTACACAGTCATTCATGCAAATCCTGTTTGATAAGCAATTACATTGATGTCAAGTTGTTATTAGATAGTTGTTTACATGGAATTCCATGTTTTTTTTAGGTTAAATGCAGCAGCAGCTAGCTGTATTTTTGTATTTCTGGTGCAGCCTGGGGCACTTTGGGCAAGAATATTATATTTTTACTTGAATAACTTTGTAATGTGAAACTAACTGTGAAGTAAAAGTTTGTAAAATAGCATTCATGTGAATAACTACAGATTTTAACATAGTTCACATCTACATAGATTGATAAGCAGGAACAATTTATCTTTATATATAATCCTGCTGTTTTATAACTAGTCATTTTACATGCTTGTTATGGAATAAGCTCTTTAGTTGTGAAATGTTTCATCATTTTTATTTGGTTTTATTGATTACACACCTTTTTCCTTGCCTTAAAGGGACAGTTCAAATGTTTGATAAAGAAATTTAATAAAGTTAATATTTGACCACTTGACCTGCTGTAGATGTCGGTTTAGAGAAACAGAGCTTAATTCTGACTTTATTAACAAGCTAATTGCTAGTCCAAGTGAGGCAAAGACCAGAATGGATTACTGCTGTCTTAAAACAGCTTTATTCTCAACAGCATCTTGGCAGTTCGTGCAAGCATTATTTCATTAGCTGTTACACCTCTATCAATTTTACTGTATATTAATATCTTGGCAAAAAAAAAAACAGCTATTATTGCAGGAAGTGCCCCAGGGTTCACTGGGAGGGCTACAGCTAGCTGCTGCTATTTGTGGTTGCAAAAAAAACAGAATTGTATGTAAACAACAATATAATGGGAAAGTGTCAACAATGTAATCGCGTTTGAATGTTGTGCTACAAAACCTTTGAGATTGCCGTTTTGTTAGAATGGCAGCAATTCACTGTAGTTTTGGCCCCTCTCAGATGTTCCATTAGCTCAGCAGTCCTGAGGCTGTACAAAAAGCTACCTAACACAGGTAAGATGTTAATTAATCATAATTCAAAAATAGAAGATCACTTCAAAGTAATAAATACAGTTGTGAAAATTTCTCACTACTAAATATTCCACAGTCAACTGTTGGTGGTATTGTAACAAAGTGGAACGACAGCAACTTGGTGAGTGAAGTGATAGGCCACGTAAAACCACAGAGTGGGCTCAGTAAATACTGACACTCTTAGTGTGCAGAGGTCATCAACGTTTTGCAGAGTCAGAAACTACAGACCTCCAAACTTCATGTGGTCTTCAGATCAGCTCAAGAACAGTGCGTAGAGAGCTGCATGAAATGGGTTTCCATGGCCGAGCAGCTGCATTCAAGCCTTCCATCACCAAGTGCAAAGAGTCGGATACAGTTGGGTAAAGGACGACGCCACTGGACTCTAGAGCTGTGGAGACATGTTCTCTGGAATCGTGCTTTTCTGTCTGACAATCTGATGGATGAGTCTGGGTTTGATGGTGCCAGGAGAACGATTCTTGTCTTGTCTTCATTGTGCCAAGTGTAAAGTTTGGTGGAGGGGGGATTATAGTGTGGGGTTGTTTTTTCAGGAGTTGGGCTTAGTTAAAGTGAAAGGAACTCTTAATGCTTCAGCATACCATACATTTTGGACAATTTCATGCTCTCAGCTTTGTGGGAATAGTTTAGAGATGGCCACTTCCTGTTCCAACATGACTGAGCACTAGTGCACAAAGCAAGGTCCATAAAGAGATGAGTGTGTGAGTTTGTTCTCGAAGAACTTGATTGCCTTGCAAAGATTCCTGACCTCAACCCGATAAAACACCTATCAGGTTGAGACTGCAAACCAAGCCTTCTCGTCCAACATCAGTGTCTGAGCTCACAAATATGCTTCTGGAAGAATGGGCTGAAATTCCCAGAAACACACTCCTAAACTTCATGGAAAGCCTTTCCAGAAGAGCTGAAGCTGTTATAGCTGCAATGGGTGGACCAACATCATATGTCACTCAAGCTCATATGCGTGTGAAGGGAGATGAGCGAATACTTTTGGCAATATAATGTAAACGAATGGAAGCCAGTATTTAACCCTCCTCTTTTTCCACTGACGCCCAAAATGACAATAAAGTGATATAGGAATTGAGGTGTGTGTCAGTGCAAATGAGAACAAGGTCAACCCGGAGATAACACTTTATGAGCATTTATTGAGGTTATAGTTTAGTTCCTTAAGGAAAATCTTTGAAGACATTATATGAGACGGTTTAAAGTGCCACGTTTTCAGCAGTCTCCCTTTTAGTTTGAGCAGTACAACTGATTATGCTTTGACTGTATTATTTTGTATTATAGTGTGCTTAAATTAAAGGTCAGACCTTGGTTTGCTTCACCATCTTTTACTGGCCACCTTGATATAACCCACAAAATACCTGAAGGGAGTTTAATCAACCTCCATAGAGAACATTTTCAGTTTCTTTCATAATATTACATCAGGGCTTAATTGTGATCTGCAAACTTACTTGTGTTTCATTTGTCCTATTGATAAAATCAGTTCAATTTCTTTTCCTTAGGTAGAATTGACAACAGCTGGAACTGCTGTAAAAACATAAAATGACTTACTAGGAATATAATCTGTGTTCCTTCTGTTTATTATTAACCCATTTCTGTAACTTTTCAAATTAGAAGCAAAATCAGCCAGCAGAAAAAGAGCTCAAAAAATGTCATGGCAACCAAGAAAACATTTTTATTGAGTTGTTCCATATTGTCCAGACTTTCCAAACCTGTTAAGAACCTCAAAGAGTTTGAGTGATGGGATAAAAACATGCGTAAATGTTTTTCATAAAAATTTTCATAAATTTTCATAAAATTCTTTGCTGTTCTGTGAAGCTTCCTCCTTACTTACAGAACTGAAGTTGTTTTAGTTTAGCCAAATAATACAACAAAATGTCTTAATCTGAGCTGGCATATTGAGACTCACAAAGACTAAACATTCTTTAATAAAATAACATATATTGTCTTGGTTTTATCTTGAGTAAATAAAAATTAGAAGGTTTTAAAGTAGAAAATCTAAAACAGAAAATTGGAAGGAGTAAACAGGCTATGGTCTGTTATAGCAGTATGGTATGGTATGGTGTCCTGTTTTATGGTATGGCTATAATCTACAGTGAAAAAAACATTTTAATTTACTTGTTACAGACCTATGTGAGCTCTAACTTGGCCTCGTGAAAAGTTCAGCTAAACTGCAGTGTTTTAAAACAGAATTCTTATGTTTTATCTATAAATTGTTCTATTGAAAGTTCTCAAACAAACTGGGCAAAGAAAACCTAATAACGGAACTATGTGTATTATTCTGCTGGAACGAATGGACTTTTGACTTTCTTCTTTTTTTGCACTTTGGATTTCAGTGACACTGGAGTATTGCCACAATGATTAATCAACCAGCTAAGAGCATCTTCACTTTAAATGTTATATATTTACGAAGCGGGCAGTGACCCCTGTCCTGACCCAGAGGGGCCCAGGTTTTTGACACACCTTTTAGCTGTTTCTAAAATTAGCCACAGAGACAGTTTATGACCTTGAACTCCCAGAAGGAAATTTTTTACAAAGCTCCTCTGCTTTGGAAAGACTTTTCAGTGAACAGTGACGCCCTGAGAGGAGTGGCTTCTGATTAAAACCGCCGGGGAGGATGATTTGACTCTCATCATCCAAGGATTCAAGTCGCCAACGTTTCAACACGAAGCCTTCCCTGTTTTTTTTTTTCCATTTTGTTTCGTTTTTCGTGGGTTGAAATTTTGATTGCGTTGAGACAATGGCCAAAAAGTTCATACTGCTGGCTGTCCTTTTCATTGTCTCTGCCATTGCAGGTAAGTGGATTTCTTTTCTTTTTATCAAGATTAAATCAACTATAAATACATTTTTAAGGTCTAAACTGACTTGTTCTCATCTACTTATTTCAGTGTTTGTACCTCAAAATAAAATTAAAGGAAACTGAAGATGAACATTTTAGACCCAATCTGAAGTTTATAAAGGGTTTTATTGAAATGAAGGGACAACAATAACGTAAAATATAGTATAATATGTAGTCTGCTTCTGACTTCCTACTTTTCCATTAACCAGTAATAAAATTAGTGTCTTTATGTCTTATCTAGAAAGCAACATAATATTCTTCTCCTTCTCATATACTTATCACGTGATGAAAGTTTCCTAATAAATGCTCAGTTCAAATAACAGCTGTTGGCTTTTCCTTAAAGTCTTTTTACAAACAGACAGCGTTGGTTCAGTGCATGAACAACACATCTATTGAAGGAAATAATTTTAAAAAGGCTAAATTCAACAGTCTCCAAACCCAAATTTGAATAAACAGTGTTATTTTCTCATTATATGTTGAACTTTTTACACACTAGTCTGAGGAATGATGTGTACAAACTGTAAAAAAAACTGTCATTTTATTTTGCTGACATGTTCTTGTTGTTTATTTGTTATTTGTTTGTTTATTTACAGAGTCAACAACAGATACAACAGCAACTCCAGGAACAAGCGTTTCCGTTGCTACAGAAGCTCCAGGCACAATCAGTACAGAAGCTCCAGACACAAACAGTACAGATGCTCCGTCCACAGCACCTGTATCTACTGCAACACAAGTTCCTCCAACAGAATCTTCAAGTAATTTATAGCTGTTCCCATAAATAAAAATCCTTTAAATGCTCACGCATTTCAAATGGAATGAGTAAAGCGTACGCTGCATGAATTTGGGCTTCTTGTCTTTCAGATCCCTGTGATCCAAACCCATGTTTTGACGGAAGCACCTGTGAAGCTCATTTCAATATGACCTACGTATGCTTGTGTCCGCCCGGTGAAATTTATAATTCTGTAACTTGTCAAAAGGGTAAGATTTGTTTCTTTAAACTGACAATGATGTAACTAAGTTTTTTTGCCTTTGTGAGATCAACTAAAAGAGAGTATTTCTGACTTTTACGACAATATTTGTTTCATCGGGTTTGATCTAATAGTGTCTGGTCAATTAAAAACGACTCATAAACAACCCTAAATTAAGTTTTAACTAAAATAAATGAAAAGATCAGTTCAGGTTTCTGTGGTTCCCAAACTGCAGGAGGTGCATGACTACTCCTGGTTTTTTTTTAGCCTTAAACAAAGTTGCAGGAGGAGCTAATAAAGCATCCGTCCTTCTATCCATCTATAATACAGTGAAAACAGACTCATACCAGCCTTTATTACTGCATGCTTTGTGCTTATAAATTTTTACGTGTTTAGTTTCTGTGTACAGATTGGACTTTTTATGGCTCTAAAAGTAACTGCACATTTGTCCTGTTTCAGCCTATGTTTGAATTATCAGAGGCCGATGGAGAAGACTGATGTTATTGTTTTAGAAAAGATAAATGTTCTATTTAATTATTTTTTTTTAGTGAAATTAGTCTCATTTTCTTTTCTTCTTGTGGAGCTGAGGGGGAGGGCAGCATGAAAAGTCTGAGAACCACTGGTGTAGCTGAAGAACAGCAGTTGTTGTGTAACATTTTAATACTGTATGATATTTTCTTCTTTTAGTCAAAGTTTTTCCTGGACAGCTTATGCTTGACATAACATATGATCCAAAAATGGAAGACAAGAGATCAGCAGAATTTCTAAACGCATCATTAGAAATAATCTCTGCGGTAAGAAAGCTTCTATCACTCCTGGTCTTTTCAATTTGGTTGTGTTGATGTTTCTGTTAATTCTCATGTTGGAGTTACACCGACAACACAGGATCACCTGTTCTGCACTGAATAAAAACTATCACATTTTTATGTACTGTATGTGATGCAAGATGGTAACCTTAACGAACAGTTATCCCAGATTTTTAAAAATGGCACCTCTTCAGTGCTGGAGCTCCGGTAAGTTTAAAAACAGTGTTTGTCATTTTCCTGTCGATTAACACCAACCATTACTGNATATATATATATATATATATATACCGTAGTCATCAACTAAAATTTAGGCATATATAAACAAAGCATCAGCTCATAGTTAGTCAGTATCACGTGTTCTAAACCTTTTGGTTTATATAAATCATATGAAGCTCGTCACTCTGTCACCTAAGTTTCTTTTCCCAATAAAAGACACTCCGAGTTGAGGCTCAAAGGTCTTCAGGAGAAAGGCCAGCCTCGTCAGCTTGGGCTCGGCTCTTATCAGGCTCCCTTCTTCCTTGCACACAAACATCATGTTCTCACTTTAATTGCCGTCGTCATGCTGCTGCCTCACTGCCAGGAACAGGCCGGCTAGGTGGGGTTAAGGACGGGCCGGAATGGAGGTGACTTTGGACTTACCTTTGCCAAGATGAACAGTTATTGCTCTGTGATTGCGCCTTTTGTTGACACTCCTCGCAACACGCCAATAACGATGCCGTGGAAGACTAAAACAAAGATGTAGACGTTTACTTTGACTACATGTCTGAACCTAAGATGAGTTGCTCATAAAGACTGAAAATTATCTTTGATAATTATTTAATAGAACTTGAGTTTCAAGAGCCCAGAGTTCTCACATCAGACATGCTGGTTTTATAGATCAAGGGTGCAGGTGTTGTTGACTTTTGTTATGACCCCTTTCAGTTCAGTATAATTTAGATAACATTATTTTACACCACAGATCTGTTTTTGTTTTTTTATCTAGTTCCTTCCTTCTACTTGTGGTCCACAGTCCAAGTTACCCTATTTTATAATCTGTGTGCAGTGTGTCTGCTGGTCCAGATTTGGCTGGGTTTTCATTTGGATTGGTATGCCATACTGTATATGACAATGTATCTTATTTATGATGTTATTGTTACCACTTTGTGTACATGGGGGGAAATGGTACATGTCACTGGGCTAATGAGAGATTATTTTCACACTTTTACCTCTAAAAAGTCCAGGCCTTAAAGTTATAGTTTAGATCTTTTGAAGTGGGGTTTTGTAAAAAAGGTTATGAACAGTGAATATCCTACCTGTTGTAGATAGTTCTTTGAACGACCTCAGTATGGAGAAATACAGCTTAGTACAAGCTAGGTTGAGCCGTTCCAAAGCAGATTTTTTGCCATCTTAACCTTCCTGCACCCTGAGGCCTCAGTCAAATTTAAATACAAACAATGCTTATTCAGAGATATATTCCTATTTAATCGTCCAAGCTAATAAAGAACAGGCATAGCAATTCTAATCTTAAGTCTCCCGCTGCCGTTGGGTCGTGGCTCATTTTGACTCAAGGGTAGCAGCAGGATTAAAACAACTCAAATCTCAAAAATTACACAGTCATTCATGCAAATCCTGTTTGATAAGCAATTACATTGATGTCAAGTTGTTATTAGATAGTTGTTTACATGGAATTCCATGTTTTTTTTAGGTTAAATGCAGCAGCAGCTAGCTGTATTTTTGTATTTCTGGTGCAGCCTGGGGCACTTTGGGCAAGAATATTATATTTTTACTTGAATAACTTTGTAATGTGAAACTAACTGTGAAGTAAAAGTTTGTAAAATAGCATTCATGTGAATAACTACAGATTTTAACATAGTTCACATCTACATAGATTGATAAGCAGGAACAATTTATCTTTATATATAATCCTGCTGTTTTATAACTAGTCATTTTACATGCTTGTTATGGAATAAGCTCTTTAGTTGTGAAATGTTTCATCATTTTTATTTGGTTTTATTGATTACACACCTTTTTCCTTGCCTTAAAGGGACAGTTCAAATGTTTGATAAAGAAATTTAATAAAGTTAATATTTGACCACTTGACCTGCTGTAGATGTCGGTTTAGAGAAACAGAGCTTAATTCTGACTTTATTAACAAGCTAATTGCTAGTCCAAGTGAGGCAAAGACCAGAATGGATTACTGCTGTCTTAAAACAGCTTTATTCTCAACAGCATCTTGGCAGTTCGTGCAAGCATTATTTCATTAGCTGTTACACCTCTATCAATTTTACTGTATATTAATATCTTGGCAAAAAAAAAAACAGCTATTATTGCAGGAAGTGCCCCAGGGTTCACTGGGAGGGCTACAGCTAGCTGCTGCTATTTGTGGTTGCAAAAAAAACAGAATTGTATGTAAACAACAATATAATGGGAAAGTGTCAACAATGTAATCGCGTTTGAATGTTGTGCTACAAAACCTTTGAGATTGCCGTTTTGTTAGAATGGCAGCAATTCACTGTAGTTTTGGCCCCTCTCAGATGTTCCATTAGCTCAGCAGTCCTGAGGCTGTACAAAAAGCTACCTAACACAGGTAAGATGTTAATTAATCATAATTCAAAAATAGAAGATCACTTCAAAGTAATAAATACAGTTGTGAAAATTTCTCACTACTAAATATTCCACAGTCAACTGTTGGTGGTATTGTAACAAAGTGGAACGACAGCAACTTGGTGAGTGAAGTGATAGGCCACGTAAAACCACAGAGTGGGCTCAGTAAATACTGACACTCTTAGTGTGCAGAGGTCATCAACGTTTTGCAGAGTCAGAAACTACAGACCTCCAAACTTCATGTGGTCTTCAGATCAGCTCAAGAACAGTGCGTAGAGAGCTGCATGAAATGGGTTTCCATGGCCGAGCAGCTGCATTCAAGCCTTCCATCACCAAGTGCAAAGAGTCGGATACAGTTGGGTAAAGGACGACGCCACTGGACTCTAGAGCTGTGGAGACATGTTCTCTGGAATCGTGCTTTTCTGTCTGACAATCTGATGGATGAGTCTGGGTTTGATGGTGCCAGGAGAACGATTCTTGTCTTGTCTTCATTGTGCCAAGTGTAAAGTTTGGTGGAGGGGGGATTATAGTGTGGGGTTGTTTTTTCAGGAGTTGGGCTTAGTTAAAGTGAAAGGAACTCTTAATGCTTCAGCATACCATACATTTTGGACAATTTCATGCTCTCAGCTTTGTGGGAATAGTTTAGAGATGGCCACTTCCTGTTCCAACATGACTGAGCACTAGTGCACAAAGCAAGGTCCATAAAGAGATGAGTGTGTGAGTTTGTTCTCGAAGAACTTGATTGCCTTGCAAAGATTCCTGACCTCAACCCGATAAAACACCTATCAGGTTGAGACTGCAAACCAAGCCTTCTCGTCCAACATCAGTGTCTGAGCTCACAAATATGCTTCTGGAAGAATGGGCTGAAATTCCCAGAAACACACTCCTAAACTTCATGGAAAGCCTTTCCAGAAGAGCTGAAGCTGTTATAGCTGCAATGGGTGGACCAACATCATATGTCACTCAAGCTCATATGCGTGTGAAGGGAGATGAGCGAATACTTTTGGCAATATAATGTAAACGAATGGAAGCCAGTATTTAACCCTCCTCTTTTTCCACTGACGCCCAAAATGACAATAAAGTGATATAGGAATTGAGGTGTGTGTCAGTGCAAATGAGAACAAGGTCAACCCGGAGATAACACTTTATGAGCATTTATTGAGGTTATAGTTTAGTTCCTTAAGGAAAATCTTTGAAGACATTATATGAGACGGTTTAAAGTGCCACGTTTTCAGCAGTCTCCCTTTTAGTTTGAGCAGTACAACTGATTATGCTTTGACTGTATTATTTTGTATTATAGTGTGCTTAAATTAAAGGTCAGACCTTGGTTTGCTTCACCATCTTTTACTGGCCACCTTGATATAACCCACAAAATACCTGAAGGGAGTTTAATCAACCTCCATAGAGAACATTTTCAGTTTCTTTCATAATATTACATCAGGGCTTAATTGTGATCTGCAAACTTACTTGTGTTTCATTTGTCCTATTGATAAAATCAGTTCAATTTCTTTTCCTTAGGTAGAATTGACAACAGCTGGAACTGCTGTAAAAACATAAAATGACTTACTAGGAATATAATCTGTGTTCCTTCTGTTTATTATTAACCCATTTCTGTAACTTTTCAAATTAGAAGCAAAATCAGCCAGCAGAAAAAGAGCTCAAAAAATGTCATGGCAACCAAGAAAACATTTTTATTGAGTTGTTCCATATTGTCCAGACTTTCCAAACCTGTTAAGAACCTCAAAGAGTTTGAGTGATGGGATAAAAACATGCGTAAATGTTTTTCATAAAAATTTTCATAAATTTTCATAAAATTCTTTGCTGTTCTGTGAAGCTTCCTCCTTACTTACAGAACTGAAGTTGTTTTAGTTTAGCCAAATAATACAACAAAATGTCTTAATCTGAGCTGGCATATTGAGACTCACAAAGACTAAACATTCTTTAATAAAATAACATATATTGTCTTGGTTTTATCTTGAGTAAATAAAAATTAGAAGGTTTTAAAGTAGAAAATCTAAAACAGAAAATTGGAAGGAGTAAACAGGCTATGGTCTGTTATAGCAGTATGGTATGGTATGGTGTCCTGTTTTATGGTATGGCTATAATCTACAGTGAAAAAAACATTTTAATTTACTTGTTACAGACCTATGTGAGCTCTAACTTGGCCTCGTGAAAAGTTCAGCTAAACTGCAGTGTTTTAAAACAGAATTCTTATGTTTTATCTATAAATTGTTCTATTGAAAGTTCTCAAACAAACTGGGCAAAGAAAACCTAATAACGGAACTATGTGTATTATTCTGCTGGAACGAATGGACTTTTGACTTTCTTCTTTTTTTGCACTTTGGATTTCAGTGACACTGGAGTATTGCCACAATGATTAATCAACCAGCTAAGAGCATCTTCACTTTAAATGTTATATATTTACGAAGCGGGCAGTGACCCCTGTCCTGACCCAGAGGGGCCCAGGTTTTTGACACACCTTTTAGCTGTTTCTAAAATTAGCCACAGAGACAGTTTATGACCTTGAACTCCCAGAAGGAAATTTTTTACAAAGCTCCTCTGCTTTGGAAAGACTTTTCAGTGAACAGTGACGCCCTGAGAGGAGTGGCTTCTGATTAAAACCGCCGGGGAGGATGATTTGACTCTCATCATCCAAGGATTCAAGTCGCCAACGTTTCAACACGAAGCCTTCCCTGTTTTTTTTTTTCCATTTTGTTTCGTTTTTCGTGGGTTGAAATTTTGATTGCGTTGAGACAATGGCCAAAAAGTTCATACTGCTGGCTGTCCTTTTCATTGTCTCTGCCATTGCAGGTAAGTGGATTTCTTTTCTTTTTATCAAGATTAAATCAACTATAAATACATTTTTAAGGTCTAAACTGACTTGTTCTCATCTACTTATTTCAGTGTTTGTACCTCAAAATAAAATTAAAGGAAACTGAAGATGAACATTTTAGACCCAATCTGAAGTTTATAAAGGGTTTTATTGAAATGAAGGGACAACAATAACGTAAAATATAGTATAATATGTAGTCTGCTTCTGACTTCCTACTTTTCCATTAACCAGTAATAAAATTAGTGTCTTTATGTCTTATCTAGAAAGCAACATAATATTCTTCTCCTTCTCATATACTTATCACGTGATGAAAGTTTCCTAATAAATGCTCAGTTCAAATAACAGCTGTTGGCTTTTCCTTAAAGTCTTTTTACAAACAGACAGCGTTGGTTCAGTGCATGAACAACACATCTATTGAAGGAAATAATTTTAAAAAGGCTAAATTCAACAGTCTCCAAACCCAAATTTGAATAAACAGTGTTATTTTCTCATTATATGTTGAACTTTTTACACACTAGTCTGAGGAATGATGTGTACAAACTGTAAAAAAAACTGTCATTTTATTTTGCTGACATGTTCTTGTTGTTTATTTGTTATTTGTTTGTTTATTTACAGAGTCAACAACAGATACAACAGCAACTCCAGGAACAAGCGTTTCCGTTGCTACAGAAGCTCCAGGCACAATCAGTACAGAAGCTCCAGACACAAACAGTACAGATGCTCCGTCCACAGCACCTGTATCTACTGCAACACAAGTTCCTCCAACAGAATCTTCAAGTAATTTATAGCTGTTCCCATAAATAAAAATCCTTTAAATGCTCACGCATTTCAAATGGAATGAGTAAAGCGTACGCTGCATGAATTTGGGCTTCTTGTCTTTCAGATCCCTGTGATCCAAACCCATGTTTTGACGGAAGCACCTGTGAAGCTCATTTCAATATGACCTACGTATGCTTGTGTCCGCCCGGTGAAATTTATAATTCTGTAACTTGTCAAAAGGGTAAGATTTGTTTCTTTAAACTGACAATGATGTAACTAAGTTTTTTTGCCTTTGTGAGATCAACTAAAAGAGAGTATTTCTGACTTTTACGACAATATTTGTTTCATCGGGTTTGATCTAATAGTGTCTGGTCAATTAAAAACGACTCATAAACAACCCTAAATTAAGTTTTAACTAAAATAAATGAAAAGATCAGTTCAGGTTTCTGTGGTTCCCAAACTGCAGGAGGTGCATGACTACTCCTGGTTTTTTTTTAGCCTTAAACAAAGTTGCAGGAGGAGCTAATAAAGCATCCGTCCTTCTATCCATCTATAATACAGTGAAAACAGACTCATACCAGCCTTTATTACTGCATGCTTTGTGCTTATAAATTTTTACGTGTTTAGTTTCTGTGTACAGATTGGACTTTTTATGGCTCTAAAAGTAACTGCACATTTGTCCTGTTTCAGCCTATGTTTGAATTATCAGAGGCCGATGGAGAAGACTGATGTTATTGTTTTAGAAAAGATAAATGTTCTATTTAATTATTTTTTTTTAGTGAAATTAGTCTCATTTTCTTTTCTTCTTGTGGAGCTGAGGGGGAGGGCAGCATGAAAAGTCTGAGAACCACTGGTGTAGCTGAAGAACAGCAGTTGTTGTGTAACATTTTAATACTGTATGATATTTTCTTCTTTTAGTCAAAGTTTTTCCTGGACAGCTTATGCTTGACATAACATATGATCCAAAAATGGAAGACAAGAGATCAGCAGAATTTCTAAACGCATCATTAGAAATAATCTCTGCGGTAAGAAAGCTTCTATCACTCCTGGTCTTTTCAATTTGGTTGTGTTGATGTTTCTGTTAATTCTCATGTTGGAGTTACACCGACAACACAGGATCACCTGTTCTGCACTGAATAAAAACTATCACATTTTTATGTACTGTATGTGATGCAAGATGGTAACTCAAATAAACAGTTACAAGAGATTTTTAAAAATGGCACCTCTTCAGTGCTGGAGCTCCGGTAAGTTTAAAAACAGTGTTTGTCATTTTCCTGTCGATTAACACCAACCATTACTGTACACTTGTTTAGTATGGCACTGCTTCATAGCAGATTATTATTATTATTTTCAAACAGGAAAGCAGAAACAAACACAGATAGCAAGAAGTCAAGTGACAAAGTTGACGCATCTATAGAAATCGCCTTCGAAATAACGAATACAATTACAGAAAAAGATGTTCAAGAGAAGTTGGAAGCAGCCAGCAACGACACAAAATGCACAAACTGTGTGCTTAAAGGGTCAACTTTTTCTGGTGAGTTTTATTAAAAATACATAGATTTTTAATATTTCTTCCATGATGAAATGTAATGCTGAAAAAGTGGATTTAAGCAGGAAAACAGTTTTCAGGTTGAAAGTTGTTTCTTCTTATGAATATTTTTGGTGAAACATGTCAGTTAAAAGCTCTTAGTTAGCTATAAATAAATAAATAAAATTTTAAAACATTTGCATACTTTTGGTATTAGTTTGTTTTACAAAACATAGAGCTTTTTTATGTTTGTTTGTTTTATTTTATGTTTAGAATTTGGTTTCTAATAATAATTATTTCTTTTAACTTATATTCCTTTTTATTCATTTTATAAAATGCCTAGTTGTTTTTCCAAAACAACAGTTCCATTCAAGCGTGTCTGTAGTTCCTCACCAAGTCATTGTGTTCAGTGTACTTTTTAAAACGTATTTGGTGCTAACTCTTTCGGAGATGATTTGTGCATGCTGTTATATAAATTGCCCGTTTAAACCTGCTGTGCTGAGGCTGTGTGGATCTCATTGTTTGTTTCCTCTTCATTTTGAAGCCAAAGACTTGTGCAGTTACCCCAAATCTTGTGACAGTGTCAGCACAACATGCAAATCTAAAGACGGCACATTCAACTGCTCCTGCTCACCTGGATACATTGAAACAACCTTCAGCGACAAAATATGTTTCGGTAAGGAAATCTGGTAAACAGAAGAAAGCGTAAACCTTTCCTAAGCTTTACTGCAAACTTATTGTTTTTTTGGTTGTTTTTCTGTTTTTTGCAGCGTGTCCCAGTGGGAAGAAAGCAGAAGGTGGAGAGTGTAAAAAGTAAGTTCACCTGCAGTACCTACATGTCTGTCTGTCTGTCTGCAAATATAACAGTTTAAAATGAACATTTCTTTGTCTTTCAGTTGTCCGCCGTTACGTACCGGTTTCAACTGTCAGGACAGTGAGTATACAGCACAAATTTATCTGTGACAGAAACAAAATGTGTACAGTTTAATGCTCATAAGAACTTTTGTTTGTTTCTTTGTCTAATCAGTTGCTTTGGCTCATTTTTTTTTTTTTAAAAAAGAACCTTTTTTTAATTGTGAGCTGAACTGTTTCAAAGAGACTGTTGTATTACAATCTAAATGCTTTTTTAAAAAGGTTTTAAATCCGATCATTCTCCAAGATGTCAGTGTACAAGATACCCTTTCTTTTAAAAAAGATAATGCTGTTGTGGAAAGTTTCTAAAACAGTTTAAGCTTTATTTTACTGATGGTTTCTTCCCTGTGTTCGTTAGATGGGCTGTTAGTGGCGGTGATCGTTGCCTCCTTGCTCGGAGGACTGATGCTCATCAGCCTCATTGTTCTGCCGATAGTCATCGTCAAGTAAGTTCCTCTCTTCTTCCTCCCTCTGCCTCGGGACTGTTTTCAACTTTTGTCAAATTCTACGGAATTTCTTTAGCTACAGCAAGAGAAACAGCATTTTCTGTAAAAAACTGACTGCTGAAGAAGCCGAAACTGTGCCGTTAAAACAAAAAGAAGCAGAACACTAGCTAGCTGCTAAAAGAAGCAAAAGGCTGACTAAAAGTCAAAAGTAGTGAAAAAGTAACTCGAAGCTAACAGCAGCTTGCTAAAAGTAGCAAAATATGAGATGAAAGCTAAAAGCAGATAAAGGCAAGCTAAGAGCGGAAAGTAAAAAAAAAGCCCAGCTAAAAATAAAAGTAGCACAAAAAGAAAAAAACAATATGAAGTTTGCTGAAGTGTTTTTGAAGGAACTGACAAAATCTCAATGTATTCCTGTGGTAAATGTAAATAAAGTTCAATATTTTGAAAAGTATAAAAGTTACTGAGACTAAAAGTCATGGCGCCATCCCCTTAAATGGCACAAAAAAAAAGTACAGAATAATAAACAAAAACCAGGAAAATTAAATTGTGAATGCTGTGATTCAGGATGAACTGTGTTTTCATTTATAAATGAGAGTTATTTTACAGCGGGTTGTAATGTTCACTCTTTCTAGAATGAAAAAGAAAAGCTCCAAGACAAGTAAAGCTGAAGACTTTGGAAAGCCCTACGTCAGCCATTCCGTTGCCAAGTCCCAACTCGCCAACAGCAGCGTTCACAACGGCCAACCGAGCTCCTTCAACCCGCCGGCAAGTGGCATGGCCGCCAACCCTGGGGTACCTCGATTCCCGCGGGCCACGTCCGGCGCCCGGGACAACGGGTCCAACCTGGAGATGATGCCGGGCAACAGCCGCCAAAACCTGATCTCTGCAGGGAAAAGCTCGGTGAGTGAACGCTCCAGCGTGAGCCTAAAACTCCTCACCAGGGTCCGATGCTTCAGACGTCACCTCAATGTACTTTTTGACCTTCTCCTCCGCAGTGGATAAACGACGACGAAGATGACAAGTTCTCGTTCGGTCGGTCCCGACCCCAGAGCAATTACTATGAGCAGAATCGACCCCAGCAGAACCCTTACGCCCAGAGTCGAGGCGTCAACCCGTACGCTCAGAGCCAAGGCAACTCCAACCCTTACTATGTGCCAGACGATGACAGATGGTCCAGATAATTCAGAATCGTGAAAGCCGACATTTCTCCTCATGCAAAAAAGTAAAAGTTTCAAATCAAGCAATATATCTGTGTTATTTCTGAGTTGGAGTTTGTATATTTGGCTTAATTCTCCTGAAAAAGAAGCCACTTTTCTACCAATTTAGTTCACTAAGATCTGCTCCAGGTAAGCTACTTACTACCAAAAACTCCTTCACAGAACCTCCCCCACCCCACATTTAAAAATAAATTCAAACTTTCACTTTATCACTTTAAAGTTTTATTCATTTACGAATTAACATGTAATGATCTTACATCCAAAGTGTTTCAGGTTTGATACGAGTGTGGGGTTTTTTTTGTTTTACAATATTTTTGTAAATTAGACAAGCTTCGTGAATGTTGAAATGTTATTTCTTTCCTCTAAATCAGATAATGTCCAGTGTTTCTGTTTTTCGGTGGAACTTGTACAAAATGTTTAATTGTTTGCTGTTCTGTTTGATATGACCGAGAGTGTATTTTGTTTATTAACCACTTTTAATACTGATTGATTCTCAGCTGCCATTCAACATAAATAACTTACTATTTTTATATTGTATTTACTGTATCATGTAAAATATTACTGTCTCGTGTACTGCAGTATTTAATTAATTAATAAAGGCAAAAGTCCCAATTTGTTTCTGTCTCAGAGACCTTTCTGCTACTTCTGATTTTTTTGGGCATCTCACATGAAGAAACCTGAAAGCTCATTCTTTAATTTTAAAGTTTTACACTGATTCCACTAAAACCGGGCCTTAAAGGGATATTCTAGCCATTTATGAAGTGATGTTCCGTCAAACAGATTATTTGAAATGGCAATTAGCCTGGAGGAAGTCTCTATGACTGACGTCATGTAGGAGCTACTGATAACTATCTGTTGGAACGTCACTTCAAAAGTGACAAAACTATCCCATTAAAGGGGTAGTTCAGATCTTTTGAAGTAAGGTTCTGTGTTTTGAGCAATAAATATCTTACCTGTTGTGGATCACTCTTTGGCTCTCTTTTACTCCTGCCGTTAACAGACATTGATAAAACTTCATTTAATCTGTTCTGAAGCAATACTTTTCTTATTTCTGCTGCAGAGCTGTAAACCAATAGAGCAGAACTGCTGTGACGAGGTCACACACCGTAAAATCCAATAAAAGGCGTCAGCAAAAGCTGCTGATCGGCAGTTTCTTTGATCGTAAATGTGATGATGTCTCAATAATGTGGCGATAATTTGACACAAAAATGCTGCGCAAGGTATTTTGGATTTCTCGAGCATTGACCAAGACGATAAATTTAATCAAATATCTATAAGGAGGGGTCCGTCAAAGTGCTTCACAACAGATATTTGTGGAAATGCGATGTGTCGTGAATAAAACAGACTGTTGATAAGCCCTGAAAAGAGTCGCTGATTGACAGCAATAATTCAGATTGGGTTCTTTCAGGTAAGATTCCACCAACTTATACGACCTTAAAGGTTGTTTATTCATCCCCTAAATTACAATTTAAATGCATGTTGACTAAAGTGGCACCCCAAGATGCAAAACACAAACTACAACAAGTTTACAGCATCAAGGCACTCTGATAAAGCTGTTTTAGAGAGCACAACAAGACACTCGACTCAAATCCTCGCTTTTCTTCTTTAAAGCGTGTTTGAGGTTAAAAAATTATACTCAAGTTGCAGCATTCAGTCAGACAACTCGAAACAGCACACATGTAGGACTGAAGTCACAGATGGACATGTTTATTATCTCTTGTTTGACCACAGATGATTTTAATGATCCATATTTTTGGCAAAAGATCTCATCATGCACTGACCTGGTCCAGGTTAATATAAAGCTAAGCACTAAAGAAACATAAAGACCAGCTAGGCGGTTATTAACACCCTATCTACCCAGTCATACCTAATCCGTCCAAAAGAAAATACCAAGTTTCTGGGTTTGTACTGACTTCAGAAGCTCTAACATCGAGAACAGAACATGTGAAGTCAGGAGCAGAGTCGGATGGTCCATTTACACACAGCATTAAAACACCTCAAGAACCTTTTTTTGATTATTTTTACCAACATTAGCGATCCAACAACACCACCATAGTAAAACACCTTTGTCACTATATGTTTGACTTCAGAGTCTAATAGTCCTTGGCTGGTTTTAAAAACAAACGATAAATAAAGGGAAAAGTATTTTACTGCCATCATCACAGCACTTTCTGTAGGTTGCCTTCAGAGCATGTTACAACAGCACGTTTGTTGCTTTATACTGCAAATCCAAATTACTTGCTTAGGGTTAGGAAAAAGACCAAAGGGTTGGGCTAAAACCCTTCTTCTCCTACATCACCATCACATTTCTAGGTGCAGTTGCAGATAAATTCACAACCTAAAAACTCTTCAAATCTAATTAAAAGTCTTAATTTCTTGCACAAACATCATTTACAGTTGGGTCACTTTTGGGACAATGGTGGGAATGATTTACAACCTAAAGGAATTCAAGTCATTAATCTTTTCACTATAAATAGATCAGTTCTGTCTTACTTGTTTGTTCTCTTTATCTAATTTCAGGTCTTTTTAGTTTGAAAATACATATATATTTATGCAAAAGTCTAGATATTTTTTATCTGAATGGTACAGAAATTGAAGCAGGACATCTTGATATAAACAAAAGAAACTTGCTTTTAAGTTATCTTTAAATACTTTGTGGAGAACCATTTAAATTGAAGATTAGAGAGGAACAAACACTTTTAGATGAAGATATGTAAGTAAGACACAACATTTAGGAACATATGCATTTGTAGTTTAACCTGGCTGCAAAAACACATTTTTAGATGCTGTCTGATTTCAGCGTCTGAATGTGGACATCCGGTCACAATGTAATACTCAGAAATGTAAATAATTCTTCTTTTTTTTTGCTGATGTAGACGACAGGCTGACAGGTAAAAGTTAATCCTTGTAAAGCAGCCGGCCATAAAAGCCTGTATAACTCTGTGTCACATTACTGATCTGCTGGTTGGTCAGGGTTTCAGAATCTCAATCCCAAAGTCGTTATCTTCCACAAGATCATTTGGGTTGAGAGAGACATGGAAGCACATTGAGCGTGAGTGCACAGAGGTTACCAAACTAACTACCTGTCTGAGCTGAGAAACAAAGGAGCGCTGGAGAGGAAAACTCAAGTGTTTAAATGATGGACCTAAAGGGTCTTTATCTTCTGTCTCTTCTGCTGCTAACCCAAGGAATTCAGCTTGTTCAAGGTAGGTTTTTTTTATTCTGATTTCACAGCTTCTGTATTTCAAAGCAAACACAGGTCAAATACACAAAAGAAGAGATGTGTGATGGTTAATAACAGCAGCAAAATGCTTATATACTCTGGTTTTGCATCCTTGCATTAATTTTGACTGCAAACTTGAAACTCTATGGGCATCAGGGTCTTGTTATCACTACATTTACTGTTTGAGAAGACAAAAGAAAAACAAATAAATCTCAATGTGGTACTTTGAACAGATTGACATGCTTTTTACAGCCATAATAGCTGTCAAAAAACACAATTTTTCAATGCTTTTGATTAAAGTTTTTGGTATATGTGTATCATCTATGATTAAAAATTAACCACTAAATACACATCATTTACTACCAGACGTCTACAGCTTAATTTGTAATAAATGCGCAGAATCAGCAGAGTCCTGTTTTGTTGCCAACAATTACAAGTTGTAAACAAATGTGATGAATATTTGCTGTTTTCTAACACAGTTTTTAAGAAATCCCTGATGAGTTTGAGTTACATTAACCCCCAAACAATCATTTATTGATGCAGAAATTGTGTTAGAAGTTGAAGAACTATAAATCAAAATCCTTGAATATTTGCATATTTTGACAGCTACTGTGGCCTAAAATGATGTACAAATTCTCTGTAAAGTCCCATTTTAACAAAAGCATTACATCATTGAGCAGATACAGTAAAGTTATGAAGTTACTGTTTCTTTTGTCGTAATTTTGATAAGACTGCTCCCTCTGGGTCGGGAGTGAGTCTCTGCCTCATGTGGAAGAGTTCAAGTATCTGGGAGTCTTGCTCATGATTGATGGTAGGATGGAGCGGGAGATGGATCATTAAATTGGGTCTCGTCCGCAGCAAAACTCTCGATTTCGTTCCAGCTGTCACCTAAGGTTTTGAGGTTTGGATCATGACCGAAAGAACAAGGTTGAGATCCCAGATACAAGCAGCTCAAATGAGCTTCCTTCGTAGGGCGGCCGGACTCAGCCTTAGAGATGAGGTGAGGTGCTCTGAGTAGAGCCGCTGCTCCTTCGCATCGAAAGGAGTCAGTTGAGGTGGTTCGAGTATCTAATTAGGATACCCCCTGGATGCCTCCCTTTGGAGGGTTTTCAGGCATGTCCCACTGGGAAGAGACGTTGGGGCTGACCCAGAAGAGGGATGAATGATATTGAACTTTACCCAAAAAAAAATGTACTGATTGTTTTTTCACTAGTGCTGCACCTCTGTGCTGAACATCGTAGCTCTTTGTCCAGTATTTTTCAAGTAATCATGCCGACAAAATGCACATACCGACACTGGATTGTGCATAAATCCAAGTGATATGCCACTCTTCTAATATCAGTGTTTGATGACTTGATTTGAAAAGACAACTTAACATAACCAAAGATCACAAGACGGAGTGTTTGTTCAAGGTAAAGAATTAACTCCTCTTTAAAGGCCTGATCACATGCTTTAAGTAGCAGCTGGAAGCAGCTAGGACAGTCATAAAAATAGTCATTCATTTGTCAAAGAAACTGTAAAAAATATATGTTTTATTTTAATTGATGTGACTTTGACATCAAACATTTATAAAAATGTCATAAAAACTAATAAAACACCTTTTTGTGCACTGGTCAGCACTGAAATTTTGTGCTGCTTCACTGTTGCGTCTTTTCTATACCAGTTTTCTATTGCCAGTGGAAATACCATCCATTTTATTGGTACCTTGTATAATACTTGTGAATTTAGACAAATCAGTACATACCTAATATAATTTGTAATATAAAAACCATGTTTTGATGCAAATGATGTGCAGAATGTTCATAATAATGTGTGATTTGTCGTAATTTTTGCCCTTTTCAGTGTCTTTATGGGCCAGTTTCTGCTAGATTACCCCCCCCCCCCCACTATGCAGCCTTGAAACTTTAAAGATTCCCACAAAAGGCTGTGATGGCGTCAACTTTTAAATATTGACTGGCTCCTTTTATTAGTTTTTAGAAAGTGAACTTTGCAAACTTTGTAAATACTAAGCATAGTGTTTTTAGCCATTTGTACGTGGCAAAAAATGTATAAACTGCCATAAAGTCCATAGATGTTCCCATAAAAAAGTGACCTGCATTCTTTGTGGCTGTTTTAAATCACTAGAAGGAGAGTAATTCAGAGGGAAAAAAATGTAAATCTTACTTTTGTGCCCTCATAAGAATGAAGTTCCCATGGCTCTAAAAACTAGGATTTCTTCGACTCATTTTCCACTAGAAAAGTCACCAAAACTACATGTACAAACAGAAAGAGCAGTTTAAACATTTTGATCTGTGTAAATAATGTTCAACTAATCAGGAGAATGCACACCGAGCCCACATTACACCAAAGGAAAGATAAATGTGTGTGTATCTGTGTGTTATCTGCAGGAAGCTGTGGCAGTAATGAGTTTCAGTGCACCAATGGACAATGCATTAACAAAGAATGGAGGTGTGATGGAACCAAAGACTGCACAGATGACTCAGATGAGCTGAACTGTCGTAAGTGGTACCAATAACTGGTAAAAAAAAAAAAAAAAATACAGACAGCACCAAATAAAACATACTTAATTGCTGTATAGTTTATAAAGTCATCACAGTTTTTAAAATTGTTTCTAAGTGATCAAAAACACAACAAAGAAAAAGTTTGAAGCGCTAAAATAGAACTAATGGAAGTTCTTCGCTTCTACTTTGCCTTCCATCAGCTCAGGATTACTACGACCAGGCTGACTGGGAATCTGTGCAGATTGAGAAAAACACTTGTAGAAAAACATAAAATCAAGTAAAAGAATGTAATTCAAAAACAATTTACCACTTTGGTTTCTTTCTGGCAGCACCTCCGGCATGCACTCCACAGGAGTTTAAGTGTGTGACAAGTGGTGAATGCATCTCGTCAGGATTTGTCTGCGATGGGGAGGAAGACTGCGTCGACGGCTCGGATGAACAAAGAACCTGCGGTATAGAATACAGACTAAGTATTTATGTTAAGGAAGAGAGATTTAGATTTACTGTTTTCCGCAAAGCAAGTGCTAAAAACATTTATAGTAGAGCTTGTAATATTCTATCATATCAGTTAGAAACAAAGAAGAAAGGTTCCTATCTGCCCTGATGAGAACTAAAGCCACTAGGTGGCCACATCAGCCCAGTGTTCAATTTTCTGTTCATTTTTGTGGCATTTGAACAAAAAAGGGTCTTTATGCTTAATAGCTTTTTTGATTCTTTTATTATTATTTTTGAGATCAACCCCAGACAAATTATAATGGGCTTAACGAGGGCCTTCTGAGTGGTTTTACTGTACAAGCTGGAGAACAAGTATCCCAATGTTAGAATTGTAAGCCTTATTTTGATATTTCCAGACAACCCTGCTGACTCAGTCTCGTTTCAGGTGGACGCACCTGCAGGCCAGACCAGTTCACCTGCCAAGAGGGTCAGTGCATCCCCGTCAGATACAGATGTGACCACGTGAGGGACTGCGTGGACAGCTCCGATGAGAACAACTGCAGTACGGCTTTTATCTCCATATGAACCTGTTGCGGCACAAATCTCTTTTCATATCTTCTCCTGTGATTTATTTTTATTTTTTGAAATACAGAGTGTTTTGTTGCCAATGATGTAAGCTTGTTCTTTTTTTTATTTTATTTTTTTAGATTACCCACAATGCACTGAGAAGACGTGTGCTAATGGGGCCTGTTACAATAACTCTCAGCACTGCAATGGGCTACAGGACTGCAGGGATGGTTCTGATGAACTTAACTGCAGTGAGTAGAAAGATCATAAAAAAAACTGTCTGTGAAGGGTTTGGTAAGAAATACTATATATTTTTTATTTTCATAAGCCTGATTGGAAATCAGATGAAATTGGTAGATCAAACCTGCTCTGGCAACACAAAGCTGGGGCAGAAATATCAATATAGTATGGCTTATTTTATTTTATTTTATTTTATTTTATTTTATTTTATTTTATTTTATTTTATTTTATTTTATTTTATTTTATTTTATTTTATTTATTTTATTTTTGGATTGAAGGTTACCAGAAAACAACCAGATAGCCATAACATCATGGCCTAGATCTGAGAAGGTCCCCCTTTTGTCACCCAGATAGGCCAATCAGGCCAAAGAAAAGATTAGGGTGTCTTCGATACCTGGATGTCAGTCTTAGGTCCTTTGGACAAAGTTAATTAAAGGATCAAGGCTTCGTGAGGTCAGCTTTGTTTCTTATCAGTTTGGTATCTGGAGAGTTTAACCAAGGTCCACATCTCAGGCTGTAGGTTATCCCAACAACATAAAAAAATATATATATATTCTCACTGCACCTGTCAGTAGTCATAACTAAAAAGTATTCATTTATTATATACCAAAGACTGCAACATATTGTGGTGTAAAAACTAAAAACACCTACAAAAAACAATAATAAAAAGTCATGTTTATGTATATATTTTTATTTTATTTTATTTATTTATTAATTTTTATTTTATTTTTTTATTTATTTTTTTTTTTTTTTTTGGGGGGGGGGNTATTATATACCAAAGACTGCAACATATTGTGGTGTAAAAACTAAAAACACCTACAAAAAACAATAATAAAAAGTCATGTTTATGTATATATTTTTTTTTTTTTTTTTTTTTTTTAATTTTTTTTTTTTTTTTTTTTTTTTTTTTTTTTTTTTTTTGGGGGGGGGGTTATTACCATTTTTGTTGTAAACCGATAAAAACGTCAAGAAAAGAAAAAAAAGAAACTGGAAAATTAGCGTTATTGTTTCAAAATCACCGTGGAGGAAACGTCACTTCCTGCCGCCATCTTTTAATTGGCCTTTTAAATTTAGAAATCGCATAAAATCTTAAATAGAAGCGGTGAAAGTGATTTGTGCTGTGAAAATTGTAACAAATATTATATTAGCTAACACTGGGTGTACAACAGACGACTTTATAGCTTTTTTTACTGCATAAAGTGAACGGGACAAGAAAAACCTTGAAATATTGCTGGAAAATAAGAAGATTTTGATTCCTTAAGGAGAATTGTTCAACCTTTAAAGTAGGTATGCTAACGTCATTTTTAAGAGGTTTTGTTAAAACAGTCATTTTAGTTGCTTTAAAATAACTTTAAACGTTAGCAGTGTCATGTGTCTTGGTTTAAAAATAATAGGAAAGTTACAGAGTTTAAAAAAAATAATAATAATAAATTGGGATAATTAATGTCCTGACTTTCCATTGAACGATTTGAAATTTAATGTTCTTTGGCAAATGTTGAGTTTTTCTTCAGTGGTTATAATATCAATTAGTTATTTTTTTATGAAACAGCTAGTAATACACCCCAAAGATTGCATTTGTTTGCCTCAGAATATTATATAGTCATCATCTTGTCATGATTTACCAGTTCAACATTTTGCTGGTGAAAAAAAACAAAAAGAACCAATCTGACTTGTCAAGATTGAATCATTTCTGGGTTGCAAGTAGACATAAAAGTTTATTGGGTTGTTGAAAGTCTTCTGCATCTTCAGGGAAATGAAAGAAAATTGTTGGAGCAAAACTATTTCAAAACTATGCTATAAAATAGGAAGTAAACAACTAGACGATAAATGTAATTCTAGGTCTTTTTCCTATTTATGCTCAATGCAGATTCCCATTATCACTAGCCAAGAAAACATGTATTTTTATGACTCTGCCATGTTGGAATATCACTTGGTCAGTTACTGAATCAGCACTTCCAGTAACATACCTAGAAATAACGTGTTTTGGTAATGATGCATTTTAATTAAATCATTCTGTTTTCTTTTTAGCATCTCAGCACTGTCCCATCCATCAGTTTCAGTGCTCCAACGGCTTCTGTATCCCACACTCGTTTGTGTGCGACCACTGGGATGACTGTGGGGACGACAGTGATGAGCAAGGCTGCGGTAAAGGATGAAAGACGCCCTCAGATTTACCATTTAAAATCAGGGAGGTGCTTCAATTTTGCGAGCGGCGTATTCACTGCTTTTTGTCCCGTTCTCCTTGAAGCGTACCCAAGCTGTAAAGGAAATGAGTTCACGTGCTCCAGTGGCCGTTGTATTCCACAGCGTTGGGTGTGTGACAAGTTCAACGACTGCGGGGACTACAGCGACGAGAAAGGATGTGGTGAGAAAATTTACTTGTGCTGCCTTTAATCCGGAGCTAATTGTGTTGGTGTAGCGCACTTAATTTTACAGTCATCAAGCAAAATTTTGGTGTGTTAGTAGCTGAGAGTCAACCCCAACACATGCTCTGAATGCTAACTTTTCTGTTTTTAAAACTTTCCCAGTACGTATTGGAATCATCTCTGTTTGTTAGCAAAATATCTCATGAACTGCTGGACGGATTTAATGGAAACTTTGAGAAAATAATCACTGGGTGTACATTTACAACTGATTAACTTTTGAAATCAACTAAGTTCAAGATGACTGCTGTAGCCAACTGGCCATAGGGATCACAAAAATGGCTACCCCCCGTCCCCCCCCCCTCCCCTCCGTGTGCTTGGTCAAGTGGAGGTCTAAAGAAGAAGTGTCCGGCCAAAAAAACAATCTCCAGTAGATGAACAATATATAAAAGTTGTGTTTTTAGGAAACAGGATAAAATCTAGCATCATCCTTCAGTTTATCCATGTTCTATAGGTTTTTAGCTAATAGCTCTTTGGGAATCACTTTATTGGTGCTAAAAGACTAGTTTATGTCTCGAGTTGTGGTATTTGTGGTCATTGTCACTGATTCAGCTAAAAAAATGAGAACAAATTTTGTATTTCATAAATTAGAGCTAAGAAGCTTATTGACTAAAAAGAAACATTTCTGTAAAAATGGTCAAGTCGGAGCTGAAATTGAGCGTAAAAACAAGTCCAAGAAAGACGTTCAGAAAGCCTGTGTCATGGCAGAAATAGCAAGGGAGGCCTAGAAAACCTTTTCCAATCAATTATAAAAGAAATGTCAAGCAGAGAATCACAAAAATGAAACAATTCCAAGTCTCCAAATATGTTTTCTTTAAGATATTAAGAGAATGTAAGGAAGAGCTTATCAGAAAGGGGCAAGGACGCCAGCCTTATTAAAGCTGTATCACAAGGACTATCACATGCAGCAGAATGTGAACAGTCATGCAACTAATAAAAACATATCACGAAATCTTACCTTTTTTATGACCTTTTTATAAGACTGTCAGAAAGTCTTGCTTCTTGGAAGTAAATTATGAAAAAAATATAAGGGATGACTTTAAACTTCAGCATAGCACTGTATATTAAAATCTCAAAACCTGTAAAAAAAAAAAAGGTTGAAATCTAATTTTTCTGAGTTGATATTAAAATGTAATACTCGTGCTCTATATAGTATGGGGTTAGGCTAGGTTTTAATATTGCTGTGAGGGCGTAATAAAACATTGTACGGAGCAGGTTCTTTTTTCTGTTTTCAGTTTTTGTTGTATCTGTTTGCTGTATTTATGTTTCTGCGCCTCTTAGATAGTGACTCGCGGGACTGTTACCCTGGTGAGTGGGGTTGTCCTGGCTCAACAGAGTGTATAGCTGTTGGAAAAGTGTGTGACGGCACACCTGATTGTCCTGACGGCACCGACGAGACCAACTCCACTGCACAGCAAACCTGCAGTAAGTCTGTCTTGCATCCTCATTTGTTGGCCTAAATTTGAGACACCTTTACATATAAATCACACAACAGGAGTGGCTTATCATATCAAAAGGAACTACAACCTAATGTAGTGTCATACATTTCTTAGCACTTTAATTTGACTGTAAATCAAAGTACAGGGCTTTAAACCAAGACACGCTGAGCTTATAAACCAGAGAGTTGCGACAATTGTAATATAATCATGACCTTTTTCTTCCCGATTGTTATCTTCACACGCATTTGGTTTAAGATTAACCTTTTAAGTGTGCAATTTTCAGGAAATTATAGCAATAATTCTGGTCACATTGATGTTCTTGTGATCATGTTCATGATCATGATGATGAATCCGTGAAAAGCCATTAAATAGTTCTGAAAGTGACCATAATGTGATTTTTATTCTCAGGCCTGAACCAGTGCTCTGCCTTGAGCTGTGAGTTCCACTGCCACCCTTCCCCTCAGGGCGGTGCGTGTTATTGCCCTGATGGCTTCATAGTAGCAAATGACAGCCGTTCCTGTGTAGGTGAGTGCCATAGATGTTGGGCAAATCCAATGTTTGTTAGGTGCAACTTGCAACAGTGTTTGGAGAGGACTCCTTAATGCACGATGGAAAGTTTTAGAAAAATCTCCTAGGTTTGTGTCGCTCCGTAATAAATGCTCTTGGATAGTTTTTTGCTTTTAACATGATTCAGCGTTGAAGAGCTCAAGTTTCTGGTCTAATTCTACAGTACTCAGGTTGCAAATTACTGTAATAAATCTTCATCCCACTGCCCATAACGTAATTCGTTCCTTTTGGCTCTGCTGCTCAGACTATAATGACTGTGATATCTGGGGGATCTGCGACCAGCTGTGTGAGGATCGCCCTGGGACGCACCACTGCAGCTGTGCAGACGGATACTTTCTGGAGCAGGGTCATATCTGCAAAGCCAATGTGTCAGGTACAAACTGACTCACGCTATAAGCACTTTGGGTTTAAAAGTCAAATTTATACAAGTAAGGAGACTACGTTTTGCTTCTCAGCTGGATTGCCGCAGCTTATTTTTACCAATGGAGGCGATGTGATGATGGCTGACATACATGGACGCTTTGTCAGAACTCTGGTGCCAACTCAGGGTAGAGGCTATGCTATCGGCGTGGCCTACAACTTTCGGAGTAACTTAGTCTTCTGGAGTGATACATATACCAAAAAGGTCAGTCTGATTAATCAATGATACTAGCCATGTTCTTTATTCTTTACCTCCATCATGGAATAGATTCTTTAGATGCTTACAAAACGCCCACCAATGAAATTGAAAGGCTAAACGGCATTACAGTGAGATGTGGTTCATATATACTGTATTTTTTTCAGTGCATTCACCTCAAACCCTTTAATTCCAGGTTTATTCTGCCAGCTATAATGGGGATGACATTAAGGAGATTTTGACTACATCCGTCAACAATATCCAGAATCTTGCAGTGGACTGGGTCAACTCTAAACTCTATGTCTTAGATGCCATGGTAGAACGCATTGATATGTGTGACTTTGATGGAAGTAATCGAGTGACACTGGTGGCTGAAAACCTGGAAACTCCTCATGGTCTTGCTCTGGATCCTACAGTCGGGTGAGTTCACGTGTCTTAGTTTACTGAGGAACAAAATCAAAGGCATAATGGGGAAGGTACAAAAGTATATACCGTATATTAGATATTCAAAACAATAGGATGCAAGAACGGAACCCAACAACGGTGACGGAAAGAGAATAATTTGAAGAAACCCAGAAAATTGTATTCATTGAATAAGCATATCTATTTATTTGTTGTCGCTTTGCATCCCTTTTAAGTGTTTATATTTTGCTTGCAGCTACATGTTCTTCACAGACATGGGTGTTAATCAAAAGCAGACGAAGCTTGAACGTGCCTTCATGGATGGCAGCAATCGTTTGGAGCTGGTCAAAAGCAGGCTCGGCACACCAACTGGAATCACCCTCGACATCGTCACCCAGAGGGTCTACTGGTCTGACAGCCACTTCGACACAGTGGAGACTGTCACGTACAGTGGTTTAGACAGGTAATGTTTGCCTGTCATGACAACTAAAGACTTAAAGTTGT
The DNA here is from genome assembly GCF_001649575.2 of Kryptolebias marmoratus. NCBI lineage: Eukaryota > Metazoa > Chordata > Actinopteri > Cyprinodontiformes > Rivulidae > Kryptolebias > Kryptolebias marmoratus. The sequence goes on along the minus strand of NC_051446.1, from coordinate 16,200,015 downwards.
GTTCTTCTTGACTGATTGTCGGAAACGTGGTTTGTTTTTCAGGAAAGTTGTCCTCAATGGTGGGACACAGTCTCCACATCCTTTTGGGATGGCTGTGTTTGAAAATCATGTGTTTTTCACCGACTGGACCAAGATGGGTGTCATCAGAGCCAATCGCTTTAACGGCGGCAACTCGGCCCTCATTTATCGCACTGCGAAGCGGCCAGGCCATGTTGTAGTCTCACACCCTGTCCTGCAACCTTTTGGTAAACAAGCACACAATTTCAATCTGAAACAAGTCAGACTGAGACTTGCCAAGACTTTCTAACTTTTTTTTTTATTCTTTGATTCTTGATTTCTCTATGATTGCTTAACAAGGAAATTGCCTGTCTTGTCTTGCAGTGATGAACCCTTGTGGGAGACACAACGGTGGCTGTCAGCACATTTGTGTATTAAGTCACCGTTCCGACAATGATGGGTTGGGCTTCCGCTGCAAGTGTCGCTATGGTTACGACCTTCAACCTGACCGTCAAACCTGCTTCAGTAAGTTTTCCATGCACTGAAAGAGAAAGAAAAGAAAAAAATATGTATATGTGTGTGTGTGTGTTTTCTAGGTAATGTTTGTGAGTCTTGAATACTGTCAGTCGAGGCGAAGCGGTCATGTTCTATATAAATATTCAGACCCAGAAATTGGTTGAACCTTATAGTGATTGATGTCTACATTACAATATATTTTAGTACATTTAGATTAGAATAGAAATGGTCATAATGTTAGTTTTACTGTTTTCAGACAAAAAAAAAACATTGAGGGTAGTATTATTTATTTGTGACCACAGCCTCTTTCTTTATACAGAGGTAAAGGACTACTTGTTGTTGGCCACCTCTCTAGCGGTGAGGGGAATTCCTTTGAACCGATCCTCACAGGAAGACATCACACTCCCCTTAGCAGGACTTGCAACTTCCTTTTCTGGCTCTGCTGTGGAATTCGACGGAAACGAAGGTGCTGTGTTTTACAACGACAGGTCCAGGGGCCTCGTTTACAAGTCAAACCTTAACGGAACTGGTAAGTGTTTATTACGTCTGTATAGGATAGCCCTTAAAGGCCACCATGTGATGTTACATCTGCTGTGCAAATTTCTTAGGTGAAAAATTTGGTACATATACAGTGAACTAAGAACTGAGGAGTTTTTAATTTTGGGGATCACTCCTCGCTGTTTTCTTTTTGCACCCATCAGTTCAGCAGATTCTGACAGGCTACAGAGTGGGAACTATTGATTCTATGGCTTATGACTGGACCTCCAAGGTTTTGTTCTGGATCGCATCCTCCTACAGGTCAGTGGTGGCTTTCAAAGTCACAGACAAGTCCAGACGAGACATCGTTACTGGACTGAGGAACCCAAAGGGTATCGCAGTGCATCCCAGTGCTGGGTGAGTCCTCACATTGGTTGTGAAGAATGATTATGACAAAAAATTTTTTTGTTTGAGTAGATTTAGTTTCAATGACCTATATAAATGTTAAACCACAGCTACTTGTTCTGGTCGGACTGGTATCGTCCAGCTGTCATAATGAAAGCCTACACTGATGGTAGCAACGCGGTCCCTCTGGTCAACACAACACTCGGATGGCCATATGGACTTGCTCTTGATTATACGTAAGTACACTGTTGGCATAAGTTATGTATCTATACAGTTGTAAGGTATTTTTTTCTTTTTAAATAATTATTATTCAGCAACCCAGTTGATTATTTGTCTTTTACAGAATGGACAGACTCTACTGGGTGGATTATCTCCTTGATCAAATTGGCCACATTGACATCGAAGGAACCGACAGACAGACATTTACCAACATTGGCCAGATCACTCAACCTTACTCTTTGACTGTTTATTCAGGTGATCTCACTGAGCACCTGTATGAGAAATATAAAACTGCTGTGATTATAAAGTCTCAAGAATCAAACACTTTTATGTCATGAGGTCACACAAGTGAAATTCCACGATTTAATTCATCTGCTTGCCTAGAAATGACTGTTATGCTATTGCTGCTAATATTTAACTTGTATACTAAGAAATAAAATGTTGAAGCAGTTATTTCTGTTTTGTAGACTACCTGTATGTGGCTGATATAAGAACTAGAGGAATATACGAGATGAGGAAGAGGGATGGAGGAGGAAACATTATGATCAGACAAGGAGTCACCGGCATTATGAATGTCAAGGCCTACACAGCTGACCTCCACAGCAGTAAGTTCATATGCTGCTGGAACCTGGAGTCCATTTATTTTTCTGCTGAAGACGCAACAAACTCCTGATTTGTGTATACTTTTAAACCAGAATAATCAACCCTCCCAGACTGAGTTAATGAAGAGTGACTCAGTCATTATTAGGAATCTAAGGAGTTGCTGATTGCTTCTTTCTCATCCTCCCACAGCTTTCACCAGCCGCTGTAACTTGGTGCTCAATGGGCAGTGCAGCCACTTCTGTTTCCCAACTCCCTCCTTCAACCGCGTATGTGGTTGTCCGTATGGTATGAAGCTTCAGGACAATCAGAGGGACTGCATCAAGGACGATTCTGTTCCCCCACCTGACACTAACTGTGGTGACTATTCCTTTGAGTGTGATGAAGGGCGCTGTAGGCCCAACTCCTTCCGCTGTGACGGGATCATTGATTGTGTAGATCAGACTGATGAGGCCAACTGCACTCATACAGGTACATGCGTATAGCTATCTACCTTTTGCAAATTAGCAAAAGATAATAAGTGAGCAAACAGTTTTGATAAATCAGCTGAAAACCTGACATATCTTCTCCAGGAGCTACCTGCTCTCCGATAGCTTTTACCTGCACCAACAAGCACTGCATATACTCCAGCTGGCGCTGTGATGGCATAGATGACTGTGGAGATGGTTCTGATGAAATGAACTGTCCCACTCGGATCCCCACCACTTGCGCAGCCAACTACTTTACCTGTGATAACAACAGATGTATTTCTAAAACCTGGTTGTGTGACGGCGACAATGACTGCGGTGATGGCTCAGATGAACACAACTGCAGTAAGTCGGTTGTTTCATCTGTTTTAACCATCTGTTTATGAAAAATATGCATCCTAAAATAAAGTTTAGATCTACTGATACAAATTAAAGCTGTGTGTGTTTTTTCAGATTCAACCATCACTACATGCCCTCCTAACTACTTCTTGTGTCCTGACCATCGTTGTATCAATAACTTCTACGTGTGTGACGGAGACCAGGACTGTTTGGATGGATCGGATGAGAAAAATTGTGGTAGGATGCTTTAACGCTTTGGGGTTTTTCTTGTATGTATGCTGTAGTATAGAGAGCTTCCCCCCCCTGTTATTTTTTTTTGTTGTTGTTGTTTGTTTTATCTTCTTTCCAACTCCTTCCAGAGTATTCCTGTCAATCCTATCAGTTTGCTTGTGCCAGTGGGGACCAGTGTATCAGTTCCAGTTATCGGTGTGATGGCGTGTTTGACTGCAGGGACCATTCGGATGAACAAAATTGCCGTATGTTAACCAGACTAACTAATGTTATAAATAACAAAATTGATCATATCAGTTCTAGTTATTAGCAATGTTTAGCATTAATCCTTTGCTCCGGTACCTGCAGCCACTCGAGGTCCAGGCCTTTGCCACGACCATGAGTTCCAGTGCCAGACAGACGGTCTCTGTATACCAGACGAATGGGAGTGTGACGGCCATCCAGATTGTGAGGATGGATCTGATGAACACCACCTATGCCCACCTGTCACCTGCAGATCCAACTATTTCCAGTGTGCCAACAAGATGTGCATCCCAACGAGCTGGTTGTGTGACGGTGAGAATGACTGTCGGGATATGAGTGATGAGCAGAACTGCCCCACCCCTCCCTTCAGCTGTCCCTCTGGACAGTGGCTGTGCCCCACCGACCAGGTGTGCATCGATTTGAACAAGGTTTGTGACGGTCAGAAAGACTGTCCCAATGGAGCAGATGAGTCACCTATCTGCAGTGAGTATCCGCTCGCTGTTTACTTTATACTCAATGAAGTGTGTTATTAAAGCCTTATAATTCGTATCTACCTTAAAAAAAAGATGAAGATGACTGTGTGCTGAACAATGGGGGCTGCAGCGACGGTTGTGTCCAAGGACCATTTGGAGCTCAGTGCACCTGCCCGCCAGGATATCAGCTCTTCAATGACTCCAAGAGTTGCGATGATATTGATGAGTGTCAGATCCCCGGTTTCTGTAGCCAGCAGTGCTACAATGAGAGAGGAAGCTTCAGGTGCCACTGTTCAGATGGTTACATCCTAGAGCCTGATGGACGCACATGTAAAGCTATAGGTGAGTCACAAAAAAATAAATAAATAAAGCTTTAGATAAAAAATGCTGAACTGCTGTCATGTAATTTAAAAATAGTTTTATCAGTAGTATTCTGTGTTCTGTGTGCTGATCAATATATTTTTTGTATTTAAACTGAACCAATTAGCTTTTGGGATCAAAACGACCTCAATACATTTACTTGGCCTTGAACCAAAAATTATGCTTATGCATTTTTATATTAATTATTCAATTTTATATACAAAGACACCTGAGACAATAAATTTCTTTTTTCTTAGACCGAGATGCAGCTGTACTTTTGGTAGCCAAGCGTAGTCAAATCATTGCAAATAACAACATGAAACCACCCCAGATGCACCCAGTGGTCAGCGGCTCTAGCATTGTGACAGTGGACTTCGACCGTGTGACTTCCAAAATCTACTGGGCTGATGCCTCACAGAAAAAGATATGGAGTGCCTACCAAAATGGTACACAAAAACAGGAAGTAAGTTATATGGTAGCATACAGTAAACTGGACATTAAAGCAACACGTGTCAACCACAGTATGTCTTAGTAGATTTTGGTCATCTATTGTTCAATGTTTTGTTGGTTTAGGTGTTTTCCAGTGGTTTGATGGTACCAGAAAGTATTGCTGTGGACTGGGTGGCTCGAAATCTGTATTGGACTGACTCTGTCATGGAAAATATTGAAGTGTCCACTCTGGATGGTCGCTTTCGAAAAGTCCTCCTAAACAAAAATATCACAAGTCCTCGTGGACTTGTTTTAGATCCCCGTAACTAGTAAGTTGTTACTTTATTTTGGTATGGCATTATTATTTTTTCAACTTTATAGTAAGCTCTTGAATTTTGTAACTCTCATTACCAGACCTGTTGCATAATGATCTGTTTATCAAATATCCCCATGACACGGTTTCTCCTTTCCAGTACTTACCTGATGTTCTGGTCAGACTGGGGTCAGAACCCGAGGATTGAGCGAGCCTGTATGGATGGATCCATGAGACAAGTCATTGTCAGCACTAAGGTTTACTGGCCTAATGGCCTGGCTCTAGACTATACCACGCGCAGGGTTTACTTTGCTGATGCTTACCTGAAATATATTGACTACTGTGACTATGATGGCAAAAACCGCTATCAGGTCATGGCAAGTGACATGGTAGGTTACAAATACTGACATAATGGTAGTTGAGACTCATGGTACTCATGTACCAGAAAGAGTTTACAAATGTGTGGCTCTTACACAGGTTCTCCAGCACCCACATGGTATGACTGTCTTTGAGGACAGCGTTTATTGGACAGAGCGCTACACCAGCAAGGTGATGAAGACAAACAAGTTCCATGGAGGAAACATCACTATTCTGATGAACAATGTCTATCAGCCTATGGGGATTGTTATTGCCCATCCCACCAAACAACCTGCAGGTAGCTCACAATTACATATCAAATGTTACTGAAGTCTTTAAGGAGTTGTTAAATGTTGTTCTTAGTATGAAATGTGTCACTGTGCTTCTATATATAGCCATCAACCCTTGCAGAGAGCACTTTTGCACACAGCTTTGTCTGCTGTCAAACCTGAGGCCCAGGTACTACACTTGCCACTGTCAGTCTGGATGGAAGCTGGATACTGACAAACGCACCTGCATCAAAGGTCCGCGTTTACCACCACTTTACACAAACTTTAACTTTATTCAAATGTCTTGTAAATCAGTTAAATCATTTTCCTAAGCTGGTATTTCTAGTATTATCTTTGTCTTGTCATGTATTCATCCATTTTGTTTCAGACGAGACTCCCTTCCTGATGGTGGTCAGAGATTCTGTTATTTTTGGCATTCCCTTGGACCCCGCTGACCCATCCAACAACGCCATGGCCCCAGTGTCTGGCATCAGCCAGGGGCGAGACATCGACTTTGATGACAAGGAGCAGTATGTCTATTGGGTCCAGGGCACGGTCAGTGAAAGTCTCAAGTTGGCAAACCGCGGAAATGTTTTATGTAATAAAAACTGTTATGGAAGCTTTTTATTAAGATGCAATATTACAGAAAAAAACATTAAGATTAAATATTTATGAAGTGATTTTTCATAATAATCTTTATTTCTTGCAAAATAACATGCTTGAGTTGATCGTTGTCCTAATTTATGACAGTTATTTGTTTAGGAATTAGGTTAAGTTGTTTTAAAACCTTTTATCTTTTATTTTATTTTGTTATTAGGGTTCAATTTGGCAAGTGAAAACCGATGGCACCAACAGATCTGAGTTTGCTCCAGCTGCTTTCATGGGCTCGCCATCTGGTCTGGCTTTTGATTGGATAAGCCGAATAATGTATTACACCAACCCCACCAGCAGAACCATTGAAGTGAGCACTTTCTGAAAAAACAAGACAACATTGAGTTATTGTGGACTACTAACATCACTTTAACAAAAATAGCCTTCAAGGAGACTGCTTGAAAATATGATATATTAAAAAAGATTAATAACATTAGAATTGAGCTATGACATCATTTTATTTATTTTTTATTTTATTTTAGCCTTTAGATGTTTTGGTTCTTTCTTTGTCTTTCTGCTTTGTCAGTCTGCATGAAAATAAATAAAACCATGTACTTTTGTAGGTTATCCGTATAGATGGAAATGAGAAGTACAGGAAAACCCTCATCGCCTCAAACGGCAAACCAGAAGGAGCAGGAGATCCTGTTGGGATTGCTCTGGATCCTGCCAGAGGGTAATGCATTGAGGGAGGGCAGAGGAGGGAGCAGATTTAAAAGATTTATTCAGTGACTCAATGCAAAATTCTAGTTGCTGGGTACTTATAGTGTATAGACTAATTCAGTCATTTCTTAAGCTCATCACTTCTTTCTCATATCTTCTTCCCTCCTCAGGAAACTGTTTTGGACAGACAAAGGGTCTGACAGTGGAGTTCCTCCAAAGGTTTCCAGCGCTGATATGGATGGAGGCAACCTCAGGAATCTTTACACAGGCAACCTGGCAAACATAGGGTTTATTGCTGCTGATATCTCAGCCAGTAAAATTTACTGGGGTGTGACGGGCTCTGGGTTGGTATGTACAAAATACCATGTGCTTTTTTTTGTCTTGGTTTGAATATTCTTGATTAACTCTTGCAATTGGTTTGCTCAGATTGAGTGCGGCACAATGGATGGTGTAACTCGTACAACAGTCGTCACCGGCCTCTCCCACCCATGGGGTCTGACAGTCTACCAGAACCACCTGTACTACACTGATCTGGATTATGAGGTCATTGAGAGGGTGGACAAAGATACTGGTGCCAACATGGTGGTGATGAGGAGTGGCATGTCTGGCCTCCGTGCTCTCAAAATACATGCTCGAGACAGTATGTAGATTCACTGAATTTTGATTAAAAACAAAGTTGTCATTCCTTACCCGCTGGACAAGCTGCATTTCAATTCTTGAAGTTTCTCTGATCTAGTAATGCTCACTTTGATGACTGCTTCTTCCATCTCAGACTCGGCAGGGACCACCAATGCCTGCAGCTCCAACAATGGAGGCTGTCCACACCTCTGTCTCCCCAAACCAGACAATCAGAAGACCTGTGCCTGCACCACAGGATTTTACCCCTCTACCGACGGCACCCGCTGTGAGCAGTACGAGTCGTTCGCCATCGTCTCCACCCTCAAATATATCCGTGGCTTCCACATAAACAGCTCTGACCACTCTGAGGCAATGGTGCCTGAAAGTGGAAGTATGTCAGTTTTACCTATTTCACGTTATATAGCTAAATACTGATTTGCATATTATATAATTTTATTTTTAAACACAATTTGCAGCATTCTGCTAACCTGCTAATTTTGCTTTAGCATCCTATTCCATGAAGGACAGGTTGGACCTCCATATTCAATCTGGCTTTGTGTACTGGAGTGACAACAGCACTTACACATCATACAAAGGAATCTACAGGGCCAAAACAAATGGCGGAAGTTACAGCCGTGTCATCAGCTCAGGTGTTGGAAAAAGAGGCATCCAGGGTCTGGCTGTAGACTGGATTGCAGGTATAAACAAAAGAAGAAAACAGAAAATAAGTTATATTTCTCAAAAATACACATAAAAATTCATTTTCTTTTGTGTTGCATTTCTCGATTCTCTTTCTTAGGTAACTTGTACTTCACCAATGCCTTTGAGAGCGAGACCTTCCTAGAAGTGTTAGTCCTCAACACCACCTACCGAATGGTTCTCCTCAAGAGCTCCCAGGACCAGCCCAGAGACCTGGCAGTCAGTCCAAAACTCCGCTACCTGTTTTGGACTGATGCCGGTCAAACACCCAAGATTGAGCGAGCCCTGCTGGATGGCACAAACCGCACAGTTCTGGCATCAGAGACCCTGGCGTCGCCTCGTGGCTTAACAGTAGATTACACTAATGACTTCCTTTACTGGACTGATGATGCTCTCGATATGTTCTTCCGCATGGCCGTGGATGGAACACAGAGGCAGGTTATCCGCTTTGGGAGTCGCTATCCTTCTCCCGTAGGAATGGCTATTTTTGGAAACTACATGCTGTGGGTGGATAAAAAGCTCGGAAAGCTCTTCCAGGCCAGTAAAGACCCAGCCAATACTGACCAACCAGAGGTGAATAAATTAGTTTCATTCAATAGATAAGTTCAGATTTGTTAAGGTTTGTAAATTTCTCTGGAAATGACCAAATAATGTCTGTCTCATAAAACAACATATGGACATAAAAATGTAAAGTATTCTAGTATTTCCAGAATAATTATTAGTAAAATCACATTCACATAAATATTAGCTGTTGACATATAGCAGCTGCACCTATTTTTATTTGTGACAAATGTATAAATTGTTTTCTTGAGTAAAGATATTTATTTTGTCTACAAAATATAAATTCTTGTAAAATACCACTTACCAACAAAACTGTTTTAAATGTCACCAGGTAATCCGAGACAGTCTTGATGGCCTGATGGATGTCACCATCTTTGACTCTCATGTTCAGCCCACATCTGCCAACCAAGTAGGCTTTAACCCCTGCCAGGAGAACAACGGGCGCTGCCAGCAGCTCTGCTTTGCCATTCCAAACCAAGAGGAACCTAAATGTGGTTGTGCACATGGATCACTGCTTAGTAATGGAGTAACATGTGGCTATGGACTGGATGAGTTTCTAGTTTTCACCACAGACTACACCCTGAACAGCATGAGATTAGACCCAACCGATCACAGCACTCCCTATCCAACGGTGAACTTGGGCTACAACTTAATGGCTCTGGATTATGACTTCACGGAAAAGCGCATTTTCTTCACTCAGTACTCGGGTATAGGTCGAAGCAAGATTGGTTACGTCACCACAACATCCGTCACCAGTCCTCCTGTTATCATTGCCTCTAGTGAGTTTAAGATCATTCACTGCTACATTCGTCCTGTTTCATTTCCATCAAGTTATAATTGTTGTCACTTGAAATAAAACCCTCTTTCTATATTTTCTGCTCAGACTTGGATGACCCAGAAGGACTGGCATACGATTGGGTCCACAAGCGCCTCTACTTCACTGACTACTACAAACGTAATGTCCAAGCGATTGGGGTGGATGGGTTAAACCGCTCGATCGTTGCTCATGCCAATCGTCCCAGAGGCATCATAGTTGACCCGTGTTATGGGTAAAGAGACCAGGAAAGGATTCTTAATTCTATTTATGAAGAACATAAGGTACATTCATGAGGTTTTTCCCTTTTTTATGGTTCTCTCTTCACAGTTACTTGTACTGGACTGACTGGGGTTATCCAGCTAAGATTGAGAGGGCCACGTTGGGTGGAAACTTCCGGACTGCAATCATCAACAGCAGTCTATCAACTCCAAATGGCCTGTCTCTGGACTATGAAGAGCGGCTGCTTTACTGGGCTGATTCTTCACTGTGTGTCCAAATGTTTCTAACTTTATTTATTAGAGTGGAAATAGGACAAATGCTGATGGGATTTTTTTTTTTTTAATTTCTTTTCATTCCCTTTCATAGTGACAGGATTGAGCGGGCCTCTCTGACCGGTGAGAACAGACGGGTAATCGTACAGGGAGTCCAGTACCCGTTTGCCATGACCGTCTTCCAGCAGGACATCTTCTGGACCGACTGGACCGAAAGAGCTGTCTTCAGGGCCGGGAAGGATGATGGCTCTGGCTTTGCCGTGCTAGCTCAAGACTTGCAATACAGGCCAAATGACATCCACGTCTATGCTGGCTCTAAGCAGGAGAGTTGCTCCAGCTTCTGTCAGCAGTTCAATGGAGGCTGTAGTCACGTCTGTGTTTCTGGTATGACTCATACTTGAAATGTGACTGAAAAAAATCAACAAATTCTTCTAATGTTTCACTAAGTCTTTGCAGCAGCCATCAGTCTCTAAATTAAATTCTGTAGCTTGTAGATTTTCTTAGATTATGTTTATAAAATCTGGCTAATACAGCCTTGAAGCTTTAGCCATGATTGCCCTAATAAGTCCAGTGTTGAAACTTAAAAAGTGCTGTTACCTTTAAAGCTTCCTCGTGTGCTTTGGAGTCCTGGGAACTTTCTACACAACATAAAGAACCACACTGTTAATTAAAAAGACCAATTATCTCAGTTTCTTCTGGTTTCTCTCAATTATTAAACTCCCTTATCTCCACATAACCAGGTCCAGTGGGCCCAGAGTGCCAGTGTCCTCATGATGGGAATTGGTACCTGGCAAATAACGGCAAAGACTGCATCAGAGACACGGGCAAATATTGTAAGCCAGAGCAGTTCACCTGTCTGAATGGAAACTGTATCCTGGCACGCTGGAAATGCGATGGCTACAATGACTGTCAGGATAATTCAGATGAGCTCGAGAGAGTGTGTGGTGAGAAATAAGGACTTCCGTACTGTTTCATCGCAATTCCCTCCTGGTTGGTGGTTTATTATGTTGTCAAAATAAGAATGTTAAGAATCCTCCTCTTCTGCTGCCCAGCCTTCCACACTTGCTCACCAATGGACTTCACCTGTGACAACGGGCGCTGCGTCCCACTGAGCTACGCCTGTGACTACACAGATGACTGTGGCGACAACAGTGACGAGCGGGGCTGCCCCTTCCCCACGTGTAACCCTTCAACCGAGTTCACCTGTGGCAACGGGCGCTGCATCAATATTGGCTTTGTTTGTGACGGCCACAACGACTGTCGAGACAACGCTACGTCTGATGAGATCAACTGTCGTAAGTGACAATATGGCTGAGTGGGAGTTTGAGTCATTAACTAATAGACTGATCAAGATAGATGGATACTTCACAAATGTAGAAAATGCACAAACACTAGTTTTATAGCATCAAAGCGCTGATCTTATTTCATAATTTATCCTTTCCAGCTGACCGCACCTGTCCTTCTGGCCAGATCAAGTGTGAAGGGACCAACATCTGCATCTACCCTGAAAGCCTGTGTGATGGCTACAACAACTGTGGGGACAACACCGATGAGAATCCTCTCTTCTGTGGTAAGTCGAGAAACGAGGTGGAATAAAACAGAAAAATGCATTTATACTTTGTACAGATTTGATCACTTGTAAGATTTGAGATTTATCAGCCACTTATTGGCGTTTTTAGTTTGTTGACTCTGTGTTTTACTGGGGTACAGCGGGTCGCACGTGTGCTCCGAATCAGTTTCAATGTGATGGAGGAAAGTGTATCCCTCAGAACTGGGTTTGTGACTCATTCAAAGACTGCAATGATGGGACAGATGAGCCACCCTCTTGTGGTAAGCTAGCTGGATTCATGCGTCATACATGAATAATCTGATATATTTGTTTTGTGACTAAAGCTTGAAGTACATATTTATGCATGCGTTAGCTCAAATAATATTTTGTAATTTAAAGCTTAGATTTTTTTTTTCTTGTTATGCAGAGGATCTGGTCAGAACGTGCAGTCCAGACCAGTTCACATGCACTAATGGGAATTGCATCCCTCAATCACTGGTTTGCGATGGCAACAATGACTGCTGGGACAGTAGCGACGAGGCTCCAGAGCTGCAGTGCGGTGAGACAGTTAGATCTTTACTTACATGTTACACGTTAAAGGTTAGATTGCGTTACGGTTCAGTCCTTCTATTACTTTCATTAGATTTGTTATGTTGTTGTTGGTTTTTATTTTGTTTGTTTTTTTTGCAAATGCTTAATTGCCTTTTACTGTTTATGCAACCACTTCTTTCAATGTCTTGTAGGCCAACGCACGTGCAGTCCCAACCAGTTCACCTGTCCAACCTGGTACCCAGGCCACCCCCGCTGTGTGCCTTTGAGCTTTGTATGTGACGGGGACAAAGACTGTGCCAATGCAGCTGATGAGCTCCAGAACTGTCCCAACCGGACCTGCCATATGAACGAATTTACCTGTGCCAACGGGCTCTGCATCCTCATCCCATACCAGTACGTGTAGAGTGTGTGTGTGTGTGAGTGCATAAAAAGCCGATGTTTGTCAAGCAATCTGGAAACTAATTCTCCTGTGCTGTGTTCCACAGCTGTGACCGTGTGAATGACTGTGGAGACGGCAGTGATGAGTCGGGCTGCCATTATGGCACGTGCAGCATCAACCAGTTCACCTGCGGCAACGGAGCCTGCATTTACAGCTATTATGTTTGTGATGGGGAGAGCGACTGCATGGATGGATCAGATGAGGCAGACAGCTTGTGCGTCACAACAAAACCTACCTGCTCACCCCAGCAGTACTTGTGCAAGTCTGGAGAGTGTATTGACCTCCATAAAGTTTGCAACGGGCAAAAGGACTGCCCGGACAACAGTGATGAAAAAGGCTGTGGTGAGAGAAATGAGATTATGTTGAGATTTTTAATATTTATTTTATTACTTGTGAATGTCACTGCCTTGTGTTGATAAAATTTAGTTTTTCGTGGTTTCAGATTAACCAAATTAAAGCGATTTTTTGTCTTTGTGCTAATAAGTGAAAATAAGGAAGTATTTTATTCAGATTTTTGATACATTTAAAAAGATATGGCCTGTTCTCTACTCCTTTTTTCCTACTGTTTAGGAATAAATGAGTGTCGCAACCCAGCTGTGCACAAGTGCGCTCAACTCTGCACCGACACCCTCACCGGTTATTACTGCTCCTGCCACCCAGGCTACCGTCTCATGCCGGACGGCAAAGCCTGCGAGGACCTTAACGAGTGCGTCAGCACCCCTGCTGTATGCAGCCAGATCTGCGAGAACACCGTCGGCTCGTATCACTGCAAATGTGCCCCAGGGTACATCCGCGAGCCGGATGGACGCACCTGTCGTCAGAACAGTGGCATCGCCCCGTACCTACTCTACAGTAATCGCTACTACATCCGGAATTTAACCACCGATGGGTCGCATTTGAGTATAGTCTTGCAGGGGCTGTCCAATGTGGTGGCGTTGGATTTCGACCACTATGAGAAGAGACTCTATTGGCTGGACACAGGTGCAAGGAAAATTGAGAGAATGCGTTTTGATGGCACCGACAGGGAGACGCTTGCAACGAATGATTTAGGAGGAGCTGAAGGCCTGGCAGTGGACTGGGTGGGCAGGTGAGGGACCAACTTTATAATTCAAGCTTAAAGAGAAGTTTATTATTAAAGCTAGGAAATCTTAACCACGCATGATTTCAGTTTAGTCAGTAATAAGATTTTTGCGTCTTGCAGGAAGGTGTACTGGGTGGATGGTTATTACGGATCCATTCATGTGATGGAGTTGGATGGGCGCTATCAGAAGAAGCTGCTGTCTGGGGACTTTAGAAATGGAAATGACACTTTTATTATCAGCCGACCACGTGCTGTGGTTGTCAACCCTAAATATGGGTATTTGCACATACAATCACAAGATTACACACAAGTTCTGAAATATTTACCCGTCAACCGAAGCAGATGTATCAGTTAATAAATAAGAACTAATGAATGTTTTCAGTGAATACAATAATAGAAACAAGATGCTTGCTCTTGTTTATTTTACGTCTGTGTTTGACTCTTCCTGTCCCTTCCTTTTTCTCAGATGGCTGTACTGGACTGACTGGGCTGATGAGGCTTATATTGGCAGAGTTGGAATGGACGGAAAAAACATCAGCGCCATCATCACAACCAAGCTGGAGTGGCCCAGCGCTCTGACCGTTGACTACACCACCAACAAGATCTTCTTTGCTGATTCACATCTTAACTTTTTAGAGTGAGTTATTCGAGAAGCTGATGGATGTTTGAAAAAAAGTCATTTTCTTTGAAAAGGCAGTGTGAATGCTGAAGGCTGAATGACTCCGCTGAAACTGAATTGTTAAGTTTAAACCAAGCAGAAATGAAGCTAAAAATCAGAAGACTGTAGCTAAAAGCTAAAATGAGCAAACCCATAGCTAACAGCTGACAAAGAGAAGAAACTTGTAACTTGTTTTATTGTTTTGCCTTTAAAAAAAAATCAACATTTATCGATAAATAAATTCTCCCATACATCTTAGCTTTGCAGACATGGATGGCCAGAACCGACACCGGGCCATTGCTGGCACGCTTCCTCATGTGTTTGCTGTGTCCCTGTTCGAAGACTGGGTCTACTGGACAGACTGGAACACTCACAATGTGGAGAAAGCCCATAAATACACAGGCGAGGAGCGCACCATCATGGGCAACAACACACACCGGCCGTATGACATCCACGTCTACCACCCCTACAGGCAGCCGAGAAGTATGGAAATCACAGTCACAGGCTTTTATAGTCCTTGGATCTTTTTTTTCCTAATCTCTTTAACTTTCCAGGTGAAAACCCGTGCTCATCACACTACCTCACCTGCAGTCATTTGTGTCTGATCGCTCCTGGAGGGCAGCAAGCGACCTGCCACTGTCCAGATCATTTTATCGGTTTAGCTGTGGGATTCAAGGTCCAGTGTGTGGCTGACTGCTCCAGCACCCAATTCCGCTGTGGGGACAATGAGAAGTTAGTGTTATAAAATATTCTTTTTGTTTCTATGTCATAGTCTTCTAAAATGTTACTGAACTTCAAAACAAAGGATAAGGCTTTAACTAGGAAACACAATCGAATAAAAGCAGACAATGTAAAAGTTGTTGTCAGCACACCATAAAATGAGAAATAAAACCAAAGGCAGTTTTTCCCAACCACGTTTAGGGTGCATAAGTCATTTAAGCAGGATGTTTATTTAAATGCACATGTTGTGAGTTAAATTTCCCTCCAAACATTTTTGTTTTCTCCTGTTTTCAGATGTGTTCCCATATGGTGGAAGTGTGACGGCCAATCAGACTGTGGCGACGGCTCTGACGAACCTCAGACCTGCCCGCCTCGTTACTGCCCCATCGGCCAGTTCCAGTGTCAGGACGGCAACTGCACCTACCCTGGTTTCATCTGCGATGCCCACCCCGACTGTCCCGACGGCTCAGATGAAGATGATGCTCTCTGCAGTACGAAAATAAAAATAAAAAACGCAACTGCATTTAAATGATTCAGTCCAAACAATTTATTAGAAAACTTAAATAGAAGTGACTCACTACATCTTCCAAATAAGTCAGCGAAGAAACCTTACAGCTGTTGAGTTTAAATCGTAGCTGCTTTAGGTCTGGTCAGATTGTCATTTTGAATTTTAGATCCACGTTTTGCGTCCTTATAGGTGATCACCGATGCGAGGCGAACCAGTTCCAGTGTAAAAACAAGCAGTGCATTCCTGTGTCCTGGCACTGCGATGGTCTAAATGACTGCTCCGATGGGAGCGACGAGGATGCGGAGACCTGTGCTCAGAAGACCTGCCGACCGGGACAGTTCCAGTGTGCAAATGGCCGCTGTATACCATCGAGCTATGTGTGTGACGTCCAGAACGACTGTGGAGACCATTCCGATGAGCCATACGAAACCTGCAGTAAGCACAGCAACTGGGAAGTTGTTTATTAGAACTGAAGACACTGAGATTTGAAATCATTGTACAACCTTGAAGGCAGTTATTAACAGAGGTGACGGCCCTAATTTCCTCCATGACAGATTTGGGATTAGCACAAAAAAACTCGGATTTAATTAACGACAGCAGTGCGTTGTGGCAGAACAAGTTGACAGTTTAATCAAGCATAGGTTTATCCGTTTCTCAGTCATTTGAGTTCAAATCAGAGCAGATTTAGCCTTGCCATCTTGCCTGAGTGTATTAATGATGTCATGCTTGACATATTGTTGTTTTTCTAAATGTACTGTCTGTTGCTCAGATGATTCGTCCGGTCTCGTCTCATCTTCCTCTGCCTTTAATCCCAGTCAGTTTTGTCTTGTTCTGCCTTCCTCAATGGGTCTCAGCCCTTATATTTTTGCTTCCTCTCTACATTCTGAGTATTTTCTGTCTGTATACCAATCTCACTTGTCCCCTCAGATCTTATCACTAATTTATCCCTCTGTTTTCCTTCCCCAGTGGGTCCGGACTACAAGTGCGACGAGGACACGGAGTTCTCCTGCTCGACAAACTACCGCTGTGTTCCTCAGTGGGCCCGCTGCGACGGCACAAACGACTGCATCGACAACAGCGACGAGCAAAACTGCGGTCCGTTCTCATCTGTCAGCACACATCTCTTTTTACGAAGGCTGAGCTGCTGTAGTCAAGTTTCCTCCACGTGTAACCCAGTTTTTATAAAGTCCAAGAAAAATCTACTATTAGAAAAAAATAATTGTGGATCTTTGTCAGTTTGGTTGTTTGTTTCCTACTGAGGTTTTATGCAATTTATAAGCCATGTAGTGGAAAAGAAATAAACAGCAATCAGCAGAATAATTATCATTCATACATCTGAGTAATTACATGATGTTAAAGAAAAACTAAAACACAGTCAAATGAAGGACTAAATTGATCATTGCAGTTTCTATCGTCAAACTTTTACCTGTTTTAGGTTTTAGTAGGCAGAATGTGTGTGTTTTGAGTACATGAAAAGCTCATTTGAATTTGTCATTCTGTTTAGTTTTAGTTGTTTTCAGTTGTAAATACCCCAATTTAGTCATTTGAAACTATTTTTTTCTAACTTTGTGTTGAAATACTTCCGGTTTTCCAACTTTAACCCTCCAACAGAGGAGCTGACCTGCGACCCTCTCGGTGATTTCCGCTGTGACAACCACCGCTGCGTCCCCATCCGGTGGAAGTGTGACGGCACCGACGACTGTGGCGACGGATCAGATGAGAAAAACTGCCGTAAGCTGCTTTTGCTTAGTTCTGCGAGTTCTTGGCAGAAACTTAGAAAAGAATCGGCCCATGTTGACCAGTTACATGTTTGTTTAGTCATACCACAGTCTGGTTCGTTATTGAAGATATTTGTACCCGTGTGACTGTAATCTGCAGAGCCAAGGCCGTGCTCCGAGAGTGAGTTTCGATGTGACAATAATCAGTGCATCCCTGGGAACTGGCGGTGTGACCACGACAACGACTGCGGGGACAACTCGGATGAACGAGACTGCGGTGAGCACGCACTGCATTTAAACTCACGTCCTCACGGTGCTTTTTTTGGTTTTCAGCAATAAAACCTGTTGGCTCTTTTCCAGAGCTGCTGACATGTCGCCCAGGTTTCTTCCAGTGTGACTCGGGTCACTGTATCCCTGATGCTCTGACGTGTGACGGCCGGGCCGACTGTCTGGATCTGTCAGACGAGACCAGCTGCCGTAAGTAAACAGGAAGACAGCCAAGCCTCGGATGCTTGTAATTATTGAACTTATTATGCAAGTTTAAAAGTTTGAAAAGATGTTGTTCCATGGAGGTCAGGAAGGTTGTGAAATTTTTTACTTATTCAGAAATCAATATAAAGATGACCCTCGTCTAAAAAGTAATTTTAAACTGTAAATTTACAGTTTCCTGTACAAATAAAATCAGTATTTTTAAAGTGTTTTCTGTCTGGGAGTTTGCAATTAAGGGATCTTCTACTTAACAACCAAACATCTATCTTTGATACTATGTTGGTAAATTAGAATCACTGATGGTTTAAGGGTTAAGAAACTGTAAAACTCAATGTATTCTGTTGCACACGAGTTAGTTATTTTCCTGCTTTCATCCAGTTTCTACTCTGGCTTTTGACTAAACGAACAACTTTCCAAAATGTGCAAATATTTATTAAGCTTATTCATTTCTTCCTATCTGGATGCTTTGTTTGAGATTCTGTCATCTTAAGCAACACAGTGTAATACCTTGTAGATGTTAAGTTTTAATAACAATAAAGAAACAGCAGCTCTTCCAACCTTTGCAGCCACTCGTTACCCAGGAGGCCGCTGGTGTCCACAGAGTCAGTTCCAGTGTGCGAACCGACTGTGTGTGAGCCAGAGCTGGGTGTGTGATGGTGTTGATGACTGCGGGGACCGCTCTGACGAACAACTCGGTCTATGCTGTGAGGAAAAAAAAAAGCTCTTTAATATATATTTTAGAATTTATCCTTGTTATTGTATTTTTACCTCCCTTAATCTTCTAACTTTTTAAACGCAAGGAATTCTGGCGAGAGATAAAAAGGTTAAACACTTGGTTAAACAATATCATTTGAAAGAAAGAAATTGGTTTGTCTGGACTTGGATTTGTGTGGTTTTTTTTAACCAGTAAACATCCCCTGTGAGTTGCCGTCCAAGTTCCGCTGTGCCAACGGCTACTGTGTCTTCTCTGGCCTGCTGTGTAATAAAAAAGACGACTGTGGAGACGGCAGCGATGAGAATGAAGATCTCTGTATGTATACATCCCACACTCATATACTGAAATAATGTGGTTAAGTCAAACAGAAAACTTTAAAGCACAGTACACCCGGAAATGAGAAGGAAAAGATAAACAAGTGAACAATTATGCAGAGATAAACCGTGCTTCTACTAACAATAAATCCGGTTAAGTGCACTGCTCAGACCTGTTTTTTTTTTTCTTGCTTTAAATATAGCCATAACCAGATTTTGTCATAAGTTGCTGAGATTGCCAGGCATTAGTCCAAACCCCTCTAATGCTCTGAACTTTCCTCTCTGAGGTCAGTGAAATAGGAAATTCCAACATGACATCAGTGGCTGCGCAGGTCACAAAACCTCAAACATCCAGCGGATAAGAAAAGAGTCCACTTTGTGGAAACGTTACACAATCAGCTTAAACATCAATCAAATTATTCTAAGAGAAGATTAAAGAGTTAAATGCAAACTCGTTTGTTGTCAGGCTGAAGATGGTAAACACAAAGCATGTGTCATGTTACAGTAAAACTCTGAGAATGCTAAGAAAAAAGCGTGTAAATTAGTGGTATTTGTTTGTTTTTTTGACAGTTAGAAAAATCTCTGAGTGGAACTAAAAAGTGGAGGAGTTGCATCAACAGTTTTAGTTTTTCTCAGTACAGTTTCGTTCATTCTGACTGTCCTTTTTCAGGCCGCGAGCCCACTCCGCGCCCCTGCACACTGGACGAGTTTAAATGTACCAACGGATACTGCGTGCCCCTGCCGTACGTCTGCGACCACAATGACAACTGTGGGGACCGCACGGATGAAATGGGCTGCAGTAAGTAAAACACACATCACTGAAGGCATCTTTGTTTCATTTGATTTTTTTTTTCAATGACGACACAAGACAGAAATGTGAGCTTCCAGTTGACAGAGGATTACATCTTTACAGCTTTGGAAGCAGGCAGATGATGTTTGTGTCTAATTCCAGTGGCAGAGACAGACATCAGCATCATCATTTTTTTAGGGTTCTGATCCTCTTTGTGCAACTACTGTATGTCCAGTTAGTTCTTCTTAGCAGCTTCTAAGTTCTGCATCAGCAAAGAATGCTCACTTGTTTTATCTCCATGTTTTATTTATTTATTTTGGATAGTTACCACTCTCCAGGAAGGATCATGACCCTTCTTAGAACCAGGATAAGACTTTAGAGTGTAAAAAGGTTTATTCTCTAAAATGTAGAACAGATTAACTTCATTTGCAATCTGACCATCTTTCTCCACAAGCCACGCAGATTTACCTTGCACTTTGGTAAATGCATGTTAAATCATCTCAAAGTATGTATTTTTTTAGGTCTGCGATTTCAACGATTAAAGTCTGATTTCCTGTGTTGCTGGCAAAGAACAAAAAGTGTTTCAACTGTGTCGCTTGTTTCTAGACTTTGGCCATGATCGAAACTGTGAGGAGAAGCTGTGCCAACAGGTGTGCACCAACCTGAACGGGACCGGCTTCATTTGCTCCTGCAAGCCGGGATACAGGGTGGACCCAGACAACACCTTCACCTGCCTGGGTACACACAGACAAATCTGTTTTTCTTTATACACTCTAGTTAAATCCCCAAGGGGGTAAACTATTCAATAGCTTGAGGAAATTAGGAAAGATGATGAGATTTGTACTTTTGTCCCCCTTTTTGACACCCATCACTTGTCTTATTTTACTCTTTTAGACATCAATGAGTGTGAGGAGTATGGGATCTGTCCTCAGGGCTGTAAGAACACCAAAGGCAGCTACGACTGCGAGTGTGCGCCTGGCTACAGGAAAGTGGGAAATGGCAACATGTGTGAGGCTAATGGTGAGAACAGCAGCACAACATATTTTTCTCTTCATGTCTTACTGAATTAGAACTAACTCTTTTGGTTGCAATGAGAAGTAAGTCACCATGAAGCACTCCTAAATCTTAAACAGTATTTCAGAATAACCCGTGCTTGATTATTTGATGGTTATTCTGTTGGGTCAAGCGTCAGTGTAAATGTGTCTGTTTCTCCTGCAGGAGCGGCTCCTCTGCTGCTGCTACCAGAGAGCATTCGTATCCGGAGGTTCAACCTGCAGACAGAAACCTACCACGACTTCCTCCAAGAGGAGGAGCGCATCATGGCGCTGGACTACGACTGGGACCACAACAACACTGGATTCAGTGAGATCAAAATTCAATCAAATCAGATTAAACTTGCGTTGTACGAAATCAAAACTAAATCTTAGTTTGTGTCTGCCCCCTCCCAGGTATGGTGTACTTTACTGTTGCTGGTAAGGGCTCTGTCCCAGGTGCCATTAAGAGAGCGTACATACCTTCAGTGGATGATGGCAGTAATAACATCGCCGCTGCTGTAAATCTCGGCATCAAATACATTACGTCACCAGACGGCATCGCTGTGGACTGGGTGGGCAGGTGGGTTTGTCTGTCTGCTCTCTCCTGTTCTGAGAATAAATATAGATTATCTTTGCAAACACTTGTGCTGTTAGTGTAGATGTAATTGTTAAAGTCTAATCAGAATTAAAAACCAATGAAATTTTGGTCATGAAAGGCCTTGCATTCCTTTTCTTTGCCAGAGTTTAAAGTAAGATGATGAGAAGGGACCGAGTTATAGTTATAGACGATAACAGCCATCTTGAATTGGGTTCATCCAGTGATTACCCATCCAGTTGTTTGAGATATTTTGCTAACAGGAAAACAAAGTTGACACCAACAGTGAATGCGAGAGTTTTCAGCAAAGATATAATGCAATGTGTAGCACTCAGAGTTTGTGTTGTGAATGACTCTCAGCTACTTCCAAACTATTTTTAAGTTATAGCTGTTTTGGGGTTTTCTAAGATCAACTGGTTATGGCGGTCATTAAGTTGTCTCCAACTTTTATTAGTTGTTGATGTATGCTAACACAACAAACATAGGAACACATTTGCACACAGACAAGGGCAAAAGCAGCAGCCAGTAAATATGGTAGTCCTAATAGCAATGGAAACATTAAAAGATACAGACTTTTTATTTTAAAAAAATTTGTTACATTTTTTTTCTTTCTTTCTCTTTTTGTAGAAACCTTTACTGGGCAGACTCCAAGCTGAAGAGGTTAGAAGTAGCTTTTTTGGACGGACGCTACAGGAAACATCTTGTCAAGACTGATGTGGGTTTCCCATCGGCTGTGGCGGTCAATCCTCGACTGGGGTGAGGCGAAGAAGGATCACCTTTTAAGCACCATTTTGGAGTCTGGTTTTCTAGTTTCTGCTCTTCGTCTGCAGGATGCTGTACTGGTCTGACCGAGGGGAATCGGCTAAGATCGAGTGTTCTTGGCTGGACGGGCAGAAGAGAAAAGTTCTCGTGGCCGACAATTTGGGCTGGCCCACCGGCTTGTCAATCGATTTCACCAACGGCGACAGAATCTACTGGTCGGACTCCAAAGAAAGCCGCATCGAGTCTGTTCTGCCTTCAGGAGATCAACGTAAAACTGCTGTTTTTATCGGTGAGACGACGGAAGAGAAAAATCTATTTATGTGATTAAAAATAAGGTTTTAAATCAAATATTTCCTGTATAAGTCTTGCCTGGAGATTATATTAATATGTGGTCATGGATCCAGACTTTTCAGCTATCCTCACATCGATCCACTCGTAGTTCATACATTTAGCACTGACTTTATTTTCACGACTGGCGCTTTTTTATCTCATTTCATGTAGACGTGCAAAACCCCTTCAGCGTGAGTGTATTTGAGGACCACGTTTACTGGAGCACTCAGGAGAAAGGCGAGGTGTATCGACAGGACAAGTTTGGCCGCGGAGACAAAGTCAAGCTGCTGACAGCGGGACCCTGGCTGACTCAGATCTCTGTGTACCAACAGCAGAGATACAACTCTGTCGCCAGTAAGAGTCACAGCCACACACCACATATTCAGATACAAAAAACACACACGCTAAAATGGTTACAGAATCTACAGTAGTGTTATAAGAAGGAGAAACGAGAAAGCTCTAATTCAAAAACTGAACATGTTAGTTTTGTTTTAACCTGAACCAAAGGAAGAAATTCAAACAGTCGTTTCTGTATTTGCAGTGAAGAATCCATGCAAGGGAACCTGCAGCCACCTGTGTTTGCTTCGGCCGGGAGGATACACCTGCGCCTGCCCCGAAGGCACCAGCTTCATCACCGGCAGCAACACTGAATGCGACGCAGGTGAGAAAAGGAGCTGCTCCTTTGTGTGCGCTCCGTAAAAGCCGAGGACGTTGCATGCTGAAGTGACATGAATGAATCCGTGACCTTTCTGGCAGCAAAACTGATAAAAGTTTAATTTTCTCATTTTCACACATTATCTGAAGCACAATTAACGACTCCATGCGGACGCCACTCTGATAATAAAGAACCCCGAGTAGTGCCGGTGGGGGTTTTAATTCCTCTAAGATGAAGCATCACAGGAATAGAGTCATAGATTTTAGTAAACCCAATCGACAGCGTGGCCAACGTTTCTGCTCTGCGTGTTTCTGATCGTTCAGGGTTTGACCCACCTCCCACCATGCCGCCACCATGCCAGTGTCAAAATGGCGGCACATGCTACTTTGTTGGCGACATGGCTTTCTGCCGGTAAGGATTTTCTTTCATCCTCAGATATGTTAATTAGCAGTGATGTGAATCCTGTGTAAAATTACAACTTCTAAGTAATGTTTTAAACTGAGAGAGATAAAGTTTGGTTTTTGGTTCCATAGATGTCCTGTCGGCTGGGATGGAGAGTACTGCCAGACCAACAAATTCAACGTGGTCGCATCCTCAAGTGTGTTTGCTTTTCTTTCTGGATAAATGTTCCTACGTGAATTTAAATGAGATTATTATTAACAATCCTCTCCGTGTGTCTCCTCTTTCTGCTTTCCTTTTTATTGTTTGTCAGTTGGAATCGCCATCGGGGTGACGATACTGATTGTAGCCCTGCTGGTTGCTCTGATCTTTGCTGCCAGGAGGAAGTCCAACCTGCTGGACAGTCTAAGGAGCAGCTTACCCAGCATGCCCAGCATGCCCAGCACGGCAAGCTTCAGGTGAGACGGAGCCAAAAAAGACCTTCAGTCTTGATCTTCAGTATCTTTAATGTTTTTTCAAAAGTGGGAAATCTGCTCTTTATCAACCTCTGAGCACTACAACAAAAATGATCACCAGAAATATTTATTATATTTTAATGGATGTTAAAACTGTGTGTGCAAGTGTTACATTCAATATGTTTCATGTTTATTTTAGGTAATTCTGTTTTAATTTCATCACAGTGACATACTGCTTTATTTGTTTTTAGGAACCGTTTCACCAGATCTGGACCTACAGCAGAGGACCATGACACAAGGCAGAACTTGGAGGTACTTGGTTACGGCTTTTATCGACTGACAAGAAATACTTCCCGAGGTCTGCTTCCTGTTCATATAAGCAGTGAATGTTGTGTTTTCTGCCTTGTGCCAGGTTCCTGGTGTGTCTGTGTCCATTGTCAACATGGAGGGGAAGAGCTTTGAGAACCCGACGTATGAAGGGGTAGAGCAGCTCGGCGCCAGGAGCACGCCGGCCGCCATCGCTGCTCCTGCTGAAACAAACAAGGTCGATAAACAAAAAAAAAACTGCGGCTCATCAGTGGATTGGAGCGATTCTGCTCACGGCTCCGCACAACTTTTCCCCCTAAACACATTTTATCAAATCTTTTTTAATGCATAGTGTAAAACATTGTAAAAAACAGCAGGATGTCACAAAGCTTTATCTTCTGATCTCTCAGGTGAGCATTAATAATCTTTTGTACACGGAGGAGAGTCAAGCTGTGGACGAGCCCTCAACAAGCAAGTCTCCCATTTCCACCCAGGTTGGTTTCACGACTCTTATCAAGTTGTTTTTCATTTCAAATCTCTCACACTAAAGAAAAGTGTATGAAATTTTAAAGCAGCTTTATTAAAAGAAAACACCTTGTTAGTGCATTTACCTTCAAGCAGTTTCATATTCCTCTTACAGGAAGGTTTTGAGAACCCAGCTCACAGTTCGGCTGTAGAAAACGTCGAAGCCGCTTCTCTACAGCCACCTGCGTCGAGCTCACAGGTAATCCTGGACCTAGATACTAATGTGCTGGGCCTGGTTTACCGCCCAACAAGAAAAAAAGCAGAGGATTTATTTGCCCGAGTGTTTGTAAAAGTCTTTGCAGGAGCATGATTTCAGCTTTTAAAAGGTTTATTTTCTTCTCTTTCAACAGCTGTTTAAACTTAATGAGGATGGTAGATCTGTGTCTTTAGACAATCCAGTTTACACAGTGAGTCCACACACACACACACACACACACACACACACACACATTTTATTTTATTGTCTCTTTCAGAGGTTTTGAAATTGGCATATCTTCCCAGTAAATAACACAAACTTACATGGGAACATCTAATAGCGGCACTGTTTTTTAACACTTTGTTTATTAATTTTTTCACATTTTAAATCAACAATTAAAAGAAACGAACAACCCCCCACCCTGTTACCTACCCCTAACAACACAAACAAATAGAACAATAAATTAAAAAAATAAATAAATGATATAAGAAATAGAAGCTCTATAAACACACATACACATTACATACGTGCATTTATACACACGTCAAAACACATCCATGTGGGGCTCAGTTCAGAATGATCTGACATCCTGTACCTTTAACATAGGACAGAAAAGGATTCCAGGTTATTTAAATTAAATGAGTTTTCCAGTTTAAGAAAATAACGCACCTCTCTAATCCAGGTCGTATATGTAGGTGGAGCTGCAGATTTCCTGTTCAGCAGTATTAGCCTCCTGGCCAGCAGAGCTGTGAATGATATTAGGTCCTTTTTAGCAGGAGAGACAGCGACTGAAGTAGGCCACAATTAAATTGTTTTATTAATCCCTGTGATCTTCCCGCAGGACTCCAAAAATTTGTTTGACACAGAGTCTGACATCTGACGTGACCTCTGCGCCCGAGGTTAGACGGAACAACGATCCAGGTTCACCTGCTCCTATTGGGGGAAGCTGAATGAAATGATGCGCCTCAACAAACTCAATTAAAAACAAATGCACCAAGATAGCTTGTAAAAGAAGGAACTGCAGTATTTTGTGGCACCCACAGTTGTAACTTTATCTTTAGTGTAGCTGTTTGTATTTAAAAGAAAAACCAAATCTTGTCTGTGATTTGATCAAACTAAAATTAAACTGGTTCAATAAGAATTAAAATGTGAATCAAAGCTTGTAAACTGTTTTTTTTTTTTTTGTAAATTTGCATCGTAAGAAACTTCTATTAATAAAACAGCTTTTCTGATTAGGTTGTTTCTTTCACTATTATTGTCCCCAGCACACACACACACACACACACACACACTTATGTTATTTTGATACAGTCTTATCTTGTGTGTTCGCAGCCTTATCACAGGAAGACCTGTTCTTATCAGACAGTGTTATCTCCTCTGATTTCCAGTGTTTGCATTTGACCAACTGATGTAAAATGCTCTGTCATCGTCCATTTAATCACGCTGGCAGTTTCAGAGTGATCACAAAGAGACGGCAATGATTCTGCTTGGGTTTTTTTTTTTTTTTTTTTTCAAATGTGTCTGAACACATTAGGGTCTCTGGCGGTTGTAGCAGCCAGGCCAGCCAAATGAGCAGAGGCACAAGCGAGAATAAGAGAAAGGGAAGGAGTGGATGGAGAGACGGAGGTTTAAATGGGTGGGGGGGTTCACAGTTACTGCTCTCTGTGTTGGTTTCACGATGCTGGATCCCTAAAGAGGCATCACCCGGAGGACGGACTGCTCCGCGGGAGACCGAAATGTGGGAGGGAGAGTTTGGATAGTGATGGATTCATTTGAATGGATCAGAGCAAGGAGACATGCGGCTCACAGCATGGGCCTGTCGGAAATCGTACATCATGGATGCATTTGTCTATTCTACAATAAAGGGGATTATTTAAAAAATGGCTGCATTAAACAAAATCTATTCAATTACTTTATGAACCAAATTATTTTATTTTGTGGTTAGAACGTTTGCTAAACATGAAATAAAGAGTTTTGAAATATTAGTATAACAGCAAAAATCTAAAAGCCTTTTGGAAAAACGTAAGCTTAATATGACCTGGAATAGATGCTCGGTGCATATTTTTGTGATGGCTTTATCGTAACAAAAAGTTTGAAAATAATATAAGTCAAATACTTAAAGCTGCTAAAATCCTCTCATTCTGATGTAATAAAAACAAATACTTTTTGTTACACACTACAGCTCCTATAATATGTCATGGACCGAGTTGAAAACAGGAGCCGTCACAGCAATTATCAGAAAAAAATTGCTTTTCCTATACTAAACACTGAGCTCATAAAAGGTCAAAAGAACAACAACTGAACTCAGGTAAACCAACTGTGAACAAACTAACTGGCTGCCCTGAATGACACACAGAGGTATACAGGTGCTGGTCATAAAATTAGAATATCATGAAAAAGTAGATTGATTTCAGTAATTCCATTTAAAAAGTGAAACTTGTATATTATATTCATACATTACATACAAACTCAT
>NC_051446.1:16159574-16162161 GCF_001649575.2 Kryptolebias marmoratus | reverse complement strand
CTCCCGCTCGCGTGAACGCGGTCCAACTGCGCCCCGACAATGTCTGACTTGAAGTTAGCATGAAGCATTTCCTGTTGCTTTTTTACTAGCTCGCTCTGACGGGCTCTGTTTAACGCCTTCTCTAGCGTCAGTTCAGCGTCCATTTGTAGCTGTTCTGACAGTCTTTTATCTCTCAGACCCACGACGAATCTGTCTCGCACCATTTCATCATGTAAAGTCCCGTATCCACAGTATTCAGCCAAACAGTGTAACGCGGTGTGAAAGCCGTCAATGGATTCACCCGTCTCCTGTTGGCGCTGATTGAATTTCGCCCGCTCAAATATAACATTCCGGCGGGCTACGAAGTGAGCATCTAGCCGTCCTTTAACAGTCTCGTACTCACTCGCTTCTTGCGGAGTTAGATGCAGGGAAACCAGTATATCTTCTGCCTCATCCCCCATGGTGTAGATCAGCGTATTTACTTGGTTTTCGTCCGCTTGTGTCTCCAAACCAGACGCGATACGAAACCTCTCGAAACGCTTGATCCATTTCGTCCAGTCTTCAGCTCTGAACGTGAACTTTTCTGGTGGGGCGACTTGAAACTGGTTCATCTTTTTCTCCTTCTAAGTAGTCTATACTTCTGACACCATGTTCTGTTCTCCGATATGTATATTTACTAATCTCTTGAGGCTGCACAGAAGCACACGCGAGCCAACTCCATTTTAGACGGTTCTCCTTTATTTAACGTCCCCCTCCCAAACACGGTACAACACAAAGGTTCCTACCCACAGATAGCCTGATACTACATGAAATATATGAGTTTGTATGTAATGTATGAATATAATATACAAGTTTCACTTTTTAAATGGAATTACTGAAATCAATCTACTTTTTCATGATATTCTAATTTTATGACCAGCACCTGTATATACCGGCTGATCAGACCATTACACACAATAGGGATACCTAAACACAATACAATCACTAACTACAAACAAACAACACAGTACAGTTAAGTTTGCCAATAAACTAAACACCAAAGATGGAAATCAAAAATATTACACTTTAAATTCAAATATTAAATTAAATACAAAAGCTTATTTAAACAAAGCAAATTCAATTTCCCCCTCCCCAGCAGGAACTAGTGGTGCAGTCCAATTATCCCCTGTGCTTTTAGGTGTGCCACGCCCTGGCCGCCATCTTTTGTCAGGTAACTCCCAGGAACCACGTCAGGTGAGAAACCAGTAAAACAAACAAAGAATTAATCATAAGCACAAACCAAAGAGCATGAGTTGATAAAAACACAAGTAACTAAGTGTGCGTGCTTACAAATGGCACTAATGTATTTAAATCAACATTTTATTACTGATTAAAGTTTCAATATGTTTAATGAATGAATTAGGGTGCTTGAGAGTTACTGACTTTAGTGGAGTGTGGCCATAGGTTTGGCCATCACATAATATATTTGTTGTATTTGATTTAAAAAAAAAATGTTTTATAGTTTCTTAAATAAACATAGCAGTCCTCAATGTCCAAGACGTTTGATATAATCTACAATAATCTGATGTAATGAGCCAGGACTGAGATGTTGAATGGATGTTTGTGAGACAGCAAAAGTATAAACTGAAACTATTTTGGCCTTCCAGGTGAAGTACTAGGTCTGGTTTTTATTTACAGATCTCATGAAATGTTTTAAATGAAGACAAACGGTATCTGTCTTTATCAACCAGTGTGTGTTTAGATGTGTGCTCATTTGACTGTAACATTAAGAAAATATCTCATGAACCACTGGACGGATGATCAGTCACTGGATTACTGATTAACTTTTGGAATCACCCCAAATTAAGATGGCTGCCACAGTTTAGTGAGATTAACCAACACAAAAGGGCTGTGGCTCATGTAATTTAACAGCTATTGTGCTATGATTTGGTGAGGTAGTAGCTGAGAGTCATGCCCAACACATGGTCCAAGTGCTACACTGCACAACAGCCTTGCTTGGAGTCAACACTGTTTGATTCTCTTTAAGCACAGGATGGATTTTGGTGAAACTCTAATCTACAACTCCTCAGATTTGGAGTGAACCCATTCAAGATGGCCACCACAGTTATTGGACGTCATCGGCACAGAACTGGCTCTAACTCAGTCAGTTTGACAGGTGTTGAGCTGTGGTAATAGCTGATAGTTAGTTGTACTCTGTGCGTTTACACATCTAACATTATCACATGAAGTAACTCCATCCCTTCTCAGCACAAGATTCATTTATTGGGAAACTCTGGCCTGATGGCGGCGGGTGATATGCATTCCTACAGGAATGCTAGGCCTTTAAATTCATTCAGTTCTCAGCTGTAAAGTGTAGCTCACCCAGGCTGAGGAGACAACATTAGGACAAAATTAGGTGTTTTATGGAACTAGGAGAAATGTATGCCTGTGGGGCGTTTACGCTACTTTACACACCAAGTAGTAGTATAAACGCCAAACCGCTGCAAATCAGGGAGCATCTGGAGTTTACGAGGAGCCCCTGAAGGCAGCATGGGCAGAGCGAAGGAAGACTGAGGAACCCGACAGACCATCGGAGGGGTGGAGGGGTGGAGGGGTGGAGGGGTGGAGG
>NC_051446.1:16155372-16159514 GCF_001649575.2 Kryptolebias marmoratus | reverse complement strand
GGAGGGGTGGAGGGGGGGCACGGAAGGGGCGGCTCACCGAGACACGGGCTGGAAGAAACGGAGGACTGAAACCTCATGTGTGGCAGCCAGCTTCAGACCGAGAGAGAGGGGGGAGACGGAAGGAGGACGGGACGGAGCGCTTCTGTCGCTTTCTTTAAGCGGTGCGGAGACAAAGAGCCGGAGATGAAGGCACGCGGCTGAGAGGGACGCCTCGGCGAGGTAAGGATGCGTTCACGGCGCGCTCAATTAACAGGTCTTCAGCCTGTCTGAGTCAGACACATGCAGCTCCTCAGACTGGCTTTAATTACACCACTCCTGATATAAAACGACAACAAGCTGGGGGAAACTCCTAAGTGTTTGTTGCTCTTTGTGAACTGAATAAAATTGTTCCTCGTGGTAATGAGGGGCGTGTTTCACCTGGGGTTGATTGATGGGCAGCTCTCGAGTTGAAAATACGGAGGACAGCAGTGGTCTGAAACCTTCCTAAGACTGTTTGGACAGTGACAAGACATTATTCAGGTAATTATTTAAATGAGGAGAAACAGGGCAAGGTGTGTGCTGACCCCCCCAGAGACATGACAGGCCTTTCAGCCGGGCTTTCTTGATGCTTTTAGAAATTGGCTCTGAAGAAATAAACAGGCAGAGGTGAAAAGGTGAAGGTCAGAGTCAAACAGTGCTTTCACTAAACAAACACTGAAGACTGAGGAATATCCACCTGTATTTGTAAACCTGGTTAATCCATTTGATTATTCTGATCCCCCAGAGATTACCATTTTTCTTTGTCTGTTCAGTGAATAAACGACCACAAAGAGAGCTTAAGGTGCAAGCTCATACTGAAACCATACAGGTGCAAAAGAAAGTACCACAAATGCACCACAGTTGCATGAAAAAAATGCAAACCAACCAGCATGGAAAGATATTTAAAACTACAAGCTACAAAGAAAAGAGAAAAAGACAGAGACACAAAAATATGCTATGAAGCAAAATGACCAGAAAGGGCGCACAAGATGCGTCTCAAAGTCCCCAATAGCTCAAACTCCTACCAAGGGATGGAAACAACAGCTGAAGGTTGTAAAATTGGACCAAGAGCATGATAAACAATTAATATGGGAGGCAAAAGACCGCAAGTGTGTGCAACACAATATATGTACAGGTTTGAAAATGATCCATGATGGAGGAACGAGCACATTTATTGCTTTGAAGATGACTAAACAACAGTGTAGATCTACACAAACAGGCTCCATCATTGTCAGTCTCTCCTGAGGGAGGACGGTGGGTGGGGTTACATGTTCATCCCCTGAGATAAACTGTCCGACCATGCGCGTCCCCTCTCCTGCTTTTAGTTGGCTTTAATTGGCTGATTATCATGAGCTCAGATGCAGTTTAATCGGAGCGCAAGACCACAGGTCTCTCAGGTTTGGATCCAACCAGGCAAACACGTTATCACTTTTTTATGTTGAGCTCCTGCTCTGCAACAAAATAAACACGTTGCAGAGCAGAGATTTGGACTGCTTTTGTCAAATAGACACAAATGTCAGGTTTCCCTCCCCTCAGACACAAAGGCATGTTGATTCTCCTCGCAGTGGAAGTGTTGGCTTGATCGTGTTTTTTTTCCTTCCTGCGTCTGAGTGGGCGTGCTAAAGGTGTTCTCAAGTGATTTTCCTTTAAGCCTCTTAAGAGCCGTCTGCCTCCTGACTTCCTCTTCAAGTATGGTGTTTTATTGAAGCGTGGTTCAAATCTAGAGGAAATCTTAAAGTAGCTGTATTATGGTGTAAACAATCTGTGAATGTCGACTAAATAATCCCAGATTTTGGCCTTGTGTCAACACTGCTTCAGCTATATCCTTTTTTTTTAATTGGATTTTTTTTTTTTCTTCAAAAAAAACAAACACAAAAGCAAAACATTTTAACAAAAATACTGAAATACCCCTGCGGTGCCTGTAGTGGGAATAAATGTAAACAACAAAATGGAGACAGAAGAGCTCTTAAAACATTTGTAGATAATGTTTCTCTTTGACACTTTTTACAGTTTCCTATCAGTTATAAACTTTTTCAGCACGAGATTTAAGTTTTATGGCAACAGAATCGTGAAAAAGTGTGACAGGGATGTGAAGATTAACTGATTCCTCCATGATGCGACTGCCGTACACCAGTGTAGCTTTGGGATTACATCCGAATAGGAGTAGGCAATCCTGGTCCTCAAGGGCCACTATCCTGTATGTTTTACTTGTTTCTCTGCTCCAACACACCTGATTTGAATTAGTGTGTCATTAACAAGCTTCTGCAGAACATGAGGTCATTTAACCTCTGAATCACGTGTGTTGGAGCAGGGAAACAAGGAAAACATGCAGGATAGTGGCCCTCGAGGACCAGGATTACCCACCCCTGATCTAGATGCATCGGTCTATTTCATCCTTGTACAGATCATATCTGATCCACTGAACACTGAAACTGTGCTTCAAGAAACATAGATCAACCAGTGTTCAAGGGAACATACAATTGCACAAGTCAAGTTTTATGGAAGTGTTTTTCAAGTTTAAAATAAGGCCTGTTTGTAGATGGCCATTTTTGATTAGGTTGTAAATGATAAGTCTCAGTAACTGATATCTGGAATATTTGTTGCATTCTTAACGTGTTGAATCAAAAGTCATTGAATTTGCGGTTAAATCGTGGTTAAATGCTGAATGCTATTGCATTGTTTGCTTTTCTGCCCATGCATTTTTGATTAATTGGATTGTTGGCAGCGTTTGGAGATGTGTATCCTATCGGCCACGGAGCAGAGATGCAGAACCCTAGAGACAAGTGTAGAAAAACCAGTAAAGATGGCTCCTATTGGTTATTTTTGTTTCTAGTGCACAAAATAATCGTGAACGTGCAAAACAGGCCGATATGTTATTGTTCCTCAAAAGCCTCCTATCTCAAGTCCACATGCATACTCCAAAACACGAAGTCTTAAATAAATCTCTTTTTAAAAAAAAATAATCTCTACTTTTTTCATCAAAAACTCAGCTTGCATGTGGACAAGAGTGCAAACACAGCAGAAAATGGCTGTTTTAAAAACAATATTTAGAGTATTGTAGACAGCCTTTTTAAATAAATAAAAATGTTCAAACCTCCCAATGTCATAGATAACTTACAGTTTGTTTACTCTGGGATTAGAGAAACAAACCACAATTCAGTGTTAAATTGCCTTTTACCTAAAAAAAAAAAAAAAAATAATAATCAAAAAAAGCAAAGTGGAATAATAATGATGATTATGTAACAGAATGTACAGCTGCCAAACCTGTTGTCCCAGCAGATATGGAAATGAAATATGTCAAATTCGAACATGTCAGAAAAGCCGTGTGTGGCATCCTGAACGGACTGTCACACAGGGCTGGGCAGATGGCATCAGCAGCATATTGCTGTGTCTTTCTCCCCCCACCCCACTCCCCCCTTTTGTACCCTATTTGGGACCCGTCCAACAGCGAATAAGTCTGGCGAGCAGGTGGCGCGCACGCCTGGCGATGCGCGAGCAGGGAGGAGAGAGAGAAAGAGAGACGACTGAAGGCCGAACCAGTGTGTGACCAAGTCGCAGAAAGCGAACACATGTTGCACCGCAGCGGAGTTTGCCACAGTTTTACACGCCGCCTCTAATCTGCTTCATTGTTTCAGTGAAACCCTCAGTGATTTCCACAGCTCTGAGCTCTGCCATCTTCAATCAACGAGGTTAGATAAAAACACCATATGGCTGGTTGAAAACGTTAAGTAACCGGACTCGTTGAGACGGAGGGAGATGAAAAGCGGAGATACGTTGGGTTTAAGCCTTTCTAATTAGAGCGAGCAAGTTGGAGACTGAGAGTTCAAGATAAAACTGACTGGGAATGCAATCAAAGCAGGCTGAATAAAGAGCTAAGAAACATAAAAACGTGTTAAATAATGTTGTCGTTTTATGCCTTTTCTAAACCCAGGCCACTTCACTCAGTTTGAACCAAACTGGATGTTTCCACCAAACATCACCCTCTGGTTTTCTAGCCTGAAAATCAGCATTTAGGCCCTCCCTGTCTCAGTCCTCTAAAATCAGACACCAACAAGTGCAGTAATTAGTAGAGAGGCATCAGTCACACTGATTTATACCTTGATGGGTTTGATCCCCCCCCCCCC
>NC_051446.1:16139335-16155332 GCF_001649575.2 Kryptolebias marmoratus | reverse complement strand
CACACACACACACACACACACACAAAATGAAAATAAAAACTGTGTCAAGTATATTTGTTAGTTAAAGATCCTTATTCACAATGAATCCCATTATTTCCACCAGGGATTTAAAGTTAAAATAGAAGTGACAAGTTTTATTTGGAATGTGTAGGTGTTTGTATAGATAATAAACAAAAATATCCAGGATAATTTGAATCATTACCATTACATGAAAACATTGACATTAAATTTAGTCATTAGACTAATGGGCAGAGTTTGGGGCCGTCTAAATGATTGAATATTTCTTGAATAAACCAGGTTTAGGTGAAGTGGTTTCAACAGAAGGTGGAAGCACTTTTCCTTTGGTGTCAGGACTCTTAGAAGTAAAATAAAACAATTCCCTTATTAATACAAAGATTGTTATATACAGTTTTTTGTTTATTTAAATTTGTTTTGGGAGGGGGAACGCCAATATTTCCTGTATGATTCATGTTTCTGACAGCACACAATGTTGGCTGCAAAAGTGATATCTCAGTAGTCTGCAACCACGATGGGCATAAACATAAAAACATAAACATGTACACCTCTGGATCCTGGCAACCTGAAGCTGCAGGAGTGTACGAAACTTTAAACCAGGAGGAACCGTTTCTGCAAACAGCTGCTTTCACTTAAAAGTACAACAACTGTAGCGTTGCCAAGGTGACGAGTTGAAGTAATTTCTGGACAAAAGTACTCGGGGTTTTATTTGACCTCGCTTTTTTTTTCTTTTTCCAGTACAGCACACAGTTTGGAATCAAATGAAAGCTTCGTGCCTCGGCAAAGAGAGCAGCTATTAATTTGAGCGTGGTGAAGCTCCAGCGCTGTGATGAATCGATTGATCACTGTCTGCATGCGGCGGATTACACGTTCTGTCACATGGGGGGGGATTTAAATGTAAATATAGGTCTTCCTGTTAGCATCACACGAGGAAAGGTGTAGTTTGGATAATATTGGATTATTATAATAATCAGTAATCTACTAAACCTCAAACTACCTGCAGGAGAACAAACTTCCTCTTTATGTTGTCCTTTTTGGATGTGGATCTAAGTGTGTTTTAGAGTGCTGTCACATCGTTTGTTTCTGTTTCCAGTGGAGTCTGTGATTTTTAACTTCATCTGCACGTGAGGAGCTGAAGAAAACTGGAGCCTTTGTGAGAATCTGCAGCCGACCTTCGTCGCCCTCCTTGTTCTTTGTCTCCTCATCCTCCTCTGAATGATCAAACATGCCCATCGTGTCTGCAAGTACAGGTACTTTGTTCATGCTTCTAAATGATACACACGCTGTAATATGGCAGGTTTGCCCTGTTATGGATACGTTTCACGTGTTTTTGTAGGAAAACTAAATAATCCTGCAAGTCTCATTGGAAAGGCTAAATTGTAGAGGAAGAATGTTCAAACTTAACTGCAGTGTAGTTTATACTTATAAAATAAATGTTCTTCTTTTAACTAATCACAGGGCTGCACGAGACTCTGGCCCTTCTCACGTCTCAGCTCCACCCTGATGCCAACCACAAAGAGGACCTGGTCTTCCTCAGAGATGTCTTCAGTGAGAAAAGCATCAGTTACCTCATGAAGGTAGGCAGATATTTCTGGTTCGATATGGTTTAGGACTTTTCTCCGTGCCTTTTATGAACTCCAACTCTGTCTCAAGTCAAAGAAGTGCTGATTCTGTAAGCTGCGCGTTCACACGTTTCTGTTTGACCGTCTCAGATCCACGAGAAGCTGAAGCAGTATGAGAAGTACAGCCCCACTCCGGTCCTGCACAGCGCCTCCTGTCTGGCAGAAGATGTAGGTGCAATCATGTTTAATTTGACTTTCAATCTAGTCAAGCTGAGCACATTTTCTGAAAATCATTGTAACGCATCGTGTAGAGTAGACCCTAAAATAGGAAATATGGTGGTAAGTTTCTTGTCGTCTCATCAGCTGGCAGAAGAGCTTCAGAACGGACCGCTGCACGAAGATGAGCGAGAACTCCTCCTCCTGCTGAGCACGCCTCATCTGAAGGTACAAGCAGAAAGAAAGACTAACAAATGCTGGACTTGTTCTTGTCTGTATCTAAACCCATTTCTTCTGGTGTTTGATCTCTTGGACGGTAATTTAACCTCTTTTTTTTTTATTTCCTCTCTCTGAGCTGCTCTAATTTTCCTCCAAGTTGATCATTGATTATATAACACGAGCGCCAGAGCTGTCTTCATCCCTCTTCCTTCTCTTGGATGCAGACAAGACGTCAGTTTTACTCTGATCAAGTGATTTTGTTCAGGTTAAAAGTTTTCTTGGAGGAATAAATGACTGAAACAAGAGCAACCATTAACAGAGATGTGTCTTGTTTATATTTCTTTTCTTCTCCAACAGTAGATTTTATTTTATTTTTTTCTACTCTTTAAGGATGTCTTTATGTATATTTTTTCCTATCTTAATCTATTTTGGTATCTGAAGTATTAATGTCTCTGTTTGGCTCGTGCAGGCAGTGCTGTCAGCTCACGACATTGTGGCCCAGAAGAAGTTCGACCCGGTGCTTCCGCCGCTGCCGGAGGATTTGGACGATGACTTCGAGGAAGAGTCGGTGAAGATTGTCCGCCTGGTTAAGAACAAGGAGCCGCTGGTGAGAACACTCTTTCCCTTTTAAGTCGGTTTATTTCAGTGTAGTGTTTATGTAGCGAATGAGATTAGTTCTTTAAGCAAAATTCAAGAAGTAGTTTTGATGTTAACTTGTCAAAAACCAAAAGGGAGAATACACATTTTACATCCTCGTGGGGGTAAGACTAAAAGTGCCACAGATGCTGCTTCGAATTTAGATAAAGTCGGTTTGGTTCTAGCTTTGTTCCTGTTCTGTTCAGTAACGGTAGATTAGACTCTGGCTCGTGTGCAGAATGTGTTGTTGTTGTTCTGGTGCTGCGCCCCCATTTTTCTTCTGTATAGAAATATGCAGTGACGGCCAGCGGTGATGTTGTGTGGGCGGGCTAACGTGTTCATTATAAAATCTTATTGATTACATTTCAACAACAAAAGCTCCATATCTGAGATTCAAGAAGCAAGTTTTAAAAATTGCCCCTTTAGGAGGTTTCTATGACTTTTGATGCTGCTCAAAATGTAAAACAATCTGTTATTATTTGATGGTAATTTTCTTAGTTTCATTGTAAATGTTAGAGAGGGGTTGGTTCTATTGATCCATTTATATTAACCATCCCTGGAAATATAAAACCTAAGTTACCATTTCATTACTTTGGCTCCAGCTGAGGTAAGTGATGTAAGAAAACCAGTCTTTCTCTTTTTACTGTCCTGTGGATGTTGCTCCCAGAATGATTTCCAATATTTTAGACTACAAATTACTTATGCTAAGATAGGATGGGCTAATTGTCTTTTGTCCTCTCAGCTGCCTGTTGACTTATTACAATTAAACAACTATCCTTAGAAATATTCAGAACATATGCTTTTTTGTTTGATAGTTTAGTTTTTTTTATGGTAAATGTTTTAACTTACTGTTTATCAGAATCCTTCTCAATAAAAAGATCCATTTTGTTTGTATTTAATAATCATTATGTCACATTATATTCATGTCATTAAACAGCACTGATGTAACGTTCCCAGTGAAGCTGTGTAAATCAGATGACAGCTGTCGGCACACCACAGATTTTTACAGGTTAAAATAAGTGTTTCCTTTGACACTGAGTTCATTAAAGTCACTAATCATTGTATGCTCCTGTATTTTTCTTAAATTGCATCTGTTGGATAATTAGGCTCATCAAGAAAGAACTACAAAAATTTGACTCGGATGTCTCCAAGTCGTGTTCATGTCTAAATAATAACATAGTTCAGCTGCCTGAATGTATTGTGACGATGTCCTGTTTGTTGCTCACTGACAGCCGTCTGTGTGACGTAGCTGTGTGTGTTTCTGCACACAGAGCGGGTAATCGACACCCGAGCGTGAAACCTCTTTGGGGTATGAACTTTGCTGAGTTCAGATTACCAAAGCTAATATAAACCGATATGAAGCACACGGTCTGAACGGCCCGTAAAAGCACAAACGTTGGAG
Organism: Kryptolebias marmoratus; assembly: GCF_001649575.2. Taxonomy (NCBI): domain Eukaryota; kingdom Metazoa; phylum Chordata; class Actinopteri; order Cyprinodontiformes; family Rivulidae; genus Kryptolebias; species Kryptolebias marmoratus. The sequence goes on along the minus strand of NC_051446.1, from coordinate 16,151,282 downwards.
ACTTTATTGATCCCTACCTATCAGAGCTCCTATTAATGGAGGATTTTGACATTTACTTTTCATTGAAGCTATTGATTTTCGCAAGTAAACACCACGGCAGTACACGCATGCTTTGACTCGACTATCGGAGGTCTGTCTCAGCTCACTGAGCTGAAAATCAGATATGTTTGAAAATCTGCTTTATTGCTGTTTCTCTGTGTTCAACAGGGAGCAACTATCCGGAGAGACGAGGCCACAGGAGCTGTAATTGTGGCCAGAATCATGAGGGGAGGGGCGGCCGACCGCAGTGGTGAGTGCTGTATATTACTGTAGTCAATTCAGTCCTTTTTAGTTTCGATGGGGGGGGGGGGGAGAAATGAACATAGAAGGCTACATCTGCTGCAGGGGGGGGGGGCATATGTAAATAATCCTAAACCTACTATAGACACAAAGTGCAGTAATCTTTCTTTTATACACCAGACTTCCATCTTCGCCAGGCTGATGCATGGACAGAGAAGTGAGGAGATTAAACTGTGAACTGTCATCAGACATCAAATCCTTGGGATTACTGCTACAAAATTGCATATTTTGAGATTACAAATGACTAGCTGTTTCCATGGAGACATTGTTGACTTGTTGCCAATGGGAATCTTTTTTTTTCACTCATTACTGATTTCATAAATAATACTCATCCTTCTACACACACACACACACACACACACACACACACACACACATACATTTGTTTTGGTTCAGTTGATTGTGTCTAGACCAATATTTTTTTTGTTTGTTTTTTTATGGCCAGAATAAATCAGAAATTAGGGCATCTGATGGCTGATATACAACATTAATTATTTCCCTTTTTTTTGGCCAAGCTGTATTTTCTGTTTCACAAAAATATAACACAATTTCCTAACTTAAATACACGTATTTAACAGCACTTAGAAGACATAAAATATATACAGAAAGAAGAGGATTTTTACTTGAAAAAAGCTGAATTGTGGGCTGCAGTGAACTGGTTGTAGCAGCTGCTGCTGCATCTTCAGCTTCCTACTTTGTAATTGCTTAAATATGCACAGGCACAGCCAGTTGCAGATAGACGTTTTTAAAGTAGCAAATCTTGTCTGATTAATGAATCTGCCTCTGCTTGTGTTGTTTCCAGGTCTGGTGCACGTGGGAGACGAGCTTCGAGAAGTTAACGGGAACCTGATAACTCACAAAAGACCCGATGAGATTAGTCAGATTCTGGTAAGAAGAGAAGAACCTGTCAAGTGAGGTCATATAATCCCTCTGTATTGCTGTTACTGATGCTGTATAAAAACATGCTGTTCTGATCAGTCTCAGTCACAAGGCTCCATCACACTGAAAATCATCCCAGCTGTTGCAGAAGACGACAAACTGAAGGAGAGCAGGGTGAGCAAAAGAGTTCAACTAGATTTAACTACAAGGAAGGACAACTCGGTACATAGTGACTGCATCACCTCCAGCTGTTGTAAAACAATACTTAGCTAAACATTAAACTGGAAATGAGAAAACGGCAAGCCCTGAGAAGGTATAAAAGGTCTAAAAACCATCTGTTTGCAATAAACCTAAGTGTTGTAAAACAGGTTGTTGCTGCATAATATGACACTCTGTGATTGTGCAGCACTATTCTCATGTTTCTGGTCTTTAAATTCTCCTGATTGCAAATTCAATTTTGTCCTTCAAAGGGGAAAATTGGACTTTACCAGTGGTAGTACAAAAAAAATGCTACCAAGAGAATAAATAATAAATACAATGAAATGTGCATTACATAAAAAAGGACATTAGAACCTAAACAACCAAACTTGAGTTAAAAACAGTAAAAAAAAAGATCAATAAAGCGCTGATAGATTAAGCAATTAAGACTGATGAAAATTGATTGCACATGGAACAACAGAGCATTTATAGCCTTGAGTTCTGGCCTGAGGGAGCATTTATATTTGTCCCGAGGGAAGAAAAATAATTTCCTTATATGTATTGAGCGAACTTTCTGCACAAACTCGTCTGTCATAGATTTGTACAAGAGAGGGACCTGTTTTACTGGCAGCATTGGAAGGGTTGGAGGAAAAAGAGATTAAACAGAAGATTAAAACTGCCTCAATAAAAGATCAGTAATATAAAACCATCAGAGTCTTTTCAACATTAAAACCATCCAGTTTGTGCAGATGAAACATTCTCTGCAGGGTTGGATTCTTGTCGATGACTGTCCCGAGGTATTTGTAAGACTCAGCCGTCTCCACAGCTGATCTGTTGATTATTGGACAGAAAGGAGGATCGTGTCCTTCAGTTTATGGATATTTAGTTGAAGTGGCTGTTGCACCACCTCACCTCACTTCTGTTGATTTATTTTAACCTGTTACTAATCATCAGTTAATCAGTCATTAGTTACCTGATACTGCAACATGATTCATTAATAAGAAAACATTTATCAAAGTTGATTTCATACGGACTCAAACTCACTTAATGAACTAGTTTGGTTCATATTTGCACAAGTTAAAAAAGCACTGATCTCATTTAGTTCTTGGCCACCATGTGAACAAGCAACGATGTAAGAATCTAATTTTTTTTTATTTTTTAAACTGTTTTTGGTGTTCAAAATGGATTTTTAACAACATGCTAACTGAATATATACTCTCACTGAAGGTTTACCTTCGAGCTCTGTTCGACTACACGCCTTTCGAGGACAAAGCTACACCGTGCCAAGAGGCAGGACTTCCTTTCAAGAGGGGGGACATTCTTCAGGTGGTGAGCCAGGAGGACGCCACCTGGTGGCAGGCCAAGAGGGTGGGCGACTGTAACCTGCGTGCCGCCCTCATCCCCTCCACACAGTTTCAGGAGAGGTAAATTAATTAAGTTTTAGCTCAAAACTGGAAATGAATCAGTCTTCTGTCGCTCACGGTTCAAACATTTTAAAGATCTGACTTATAGTTTTTGCACAGTGCTTGTTTGAGACTTATTTTTCAGTCTGCCTCGTTAACTTTGCAGTCAGGGAGTGAGAGACACAGTTGTGTGGTTACCTTGGTGACCATAATGAGCCACTAACAGCAGTTTTAACATTTGTTTTTGTTGCTGTTTCCAACTTGAACATTTCTGCCTTTTTTTTTTTAATTCAAAATGACATCAGTCGTTTTGTTTTCCTCCCAGACGCCTGAGATACAGAATGAAAATGAGTTCCTGTCCTTCTCCCGTTCCCTCCAAAGCTCCTGCATGTAAGTTTTATTTAACCCCAAGCACATAAATGGTCTCCTTTGATCTACAACCACAAAAAATACAAGAAGCTTAGACCACACGACTTGTATTTAGGGTCAAAACCAATTTATCCAAGGGCATGGAGAGTGGAGATTATAAAGGAGATGAGTTTAATCTTTGGGAAAATAAACAATTGATGCAATTTAAAGATGATATGAAACAAAGTAGATTCCTGCTGGAGTTAAAGCTGAACCCTGAAACTGACTGAGCTGGGTTTAGAAAGTAGTCGTAGAAGCATGTGTGATAAATCGGGTTTTGATAAACTTATTAAATATGTCTCCACTTTAACATGAACAGTACAGACAGAAGAGATGGTGAACAGTGTTTTAGCTCCAACAGTTTAAAGGTGACACATTTTAAAGAGTGTTGGGACTTTATCATGTAAATGGATTCAGTTTGTCACAGTGATGTTTTGTGTTCCTCTCACACTGCTCACTTCAGATGATCGGACTGAGAGAGGTACGTAGATGGACCCTCCTGTTAGATATCATGTCTCATTCTCAGGACCGGCTCCTCTGAGGTGCAAAACACAACAATCGACTCTTTAAAAAAACCTGAAATAAATAACGCAGCAGGAAAAGCACAGCTTTTGCAGACATTGAACAAAACTAAACAGAAAAATAAACCTAAACAAACCAAAACAAAAGTGTAAATATTTCAGCAAAGGTTCAGTTAAAAAGTTTAAATGTTGACTTTAATTTTGTTGGACTTTTGTAAAATGTATTTTTTACTTTTTTGTGTTTTCCACCTCGAGAGCCAACATCACAAAGACTTCATGACTGAATTTGTAGCTTTATCTCTAAATAAAACAAGCAAACACACACGGGATCAGAGAATATGAACCGTTCTGATTCTCGTCACTGTCCGTTCCATGTTGTGTCGTTTTTTTTTTTTTGTAAATTTAGTTGATTTGATTTCACAGCTGCAGTTCTGTCCCACCCGTCCTCACTGTCCCTCCCCTCCCCCGGCTGCGTGTTGGTGCATCAGAGTCCCGCCATCATCTCCTCCCTTCTCTGACCTTCTCTTCTCTCCCTGCTTGTTGTCCCACAGAGGACTGCGACAGTAAAGGCGCTCAGAACGGAAAGGACGGAGGTGAGGAAGCACAAACTCCGCCTCTCTGCTGATCGCCGCCACGTCGCGTTCGCTCAGTCTGTGCGCTGATTCATGCTTCCTTTTAGAGGCTGCAGATTGATGTTGTGGTGTTTAAAGTGAACCGCTTTGTGCTGCGTAGCGAAGAGAAACTCTGCTTGTTTCCTGTGAAACTTGCAGGATGCAAAGATTGAGTCCAGCTTGGCTTTCTGTTTGTGGCAGAAATGCAACAGTTTGGACAAGTTGGCATCTCTTTTTCCATTGGTTTGTTCTGAGAGCTTACTAGGTGGTTCTGTGAATTAAATTATCTTCCATATGTTTGATTTTTAGTATTAGCGCAGATAACACTTAATTTATTCTTTAAATTGATGGTTCCCACAGTTGGGCTCAGGAGCCCACTGTGGGCCATAAAACACTGAGTGAGAAAATTTACATTGTTGCTAGTAACATATTTAGCCATAACTGTTACAAAAAGGTAAAAAGAGGGGTCAAGAATGGATAAAAGAAACAATATATTGGTAGATGGGGCAATGTTTGTGAACCTAACAAGCAATAGTTGGGTCACAAGTCTCTGTAACTTGTGTTTTGTGGTTTAAAAGATGAAACCTTTCAGAATTCATAACCTGATGCCTTGCCTCACTCCTGAACCTGGCACCTGTCTAAAAAGCTGAAACTCCAAACAGCTCCGTTGTTTTTAAACCTCATCAGTGTGGACTTCAGTCGTTTCTCATTTATGAACCCCTCCACAGGATCCACACCAGGAGAGTTTCAGTTTTCCTTGTTAAACCGGCTGGTTGGTTTGTAAAACTTGTCTTTATAATTATTCACGGTTCTTCACGGCAAATCATTTGTTTTGCCAAACAAGTAATACAAACCTGAAAATTCTTTAACAATTTAAATATATTGAAACAACTGAGAGACGATCTACCTGGTACAACAACCTTTTACCATTAAAAACAGTGTTCAGAAAGGTTTCCTTTTATTGTTTTATGAACAAACTGTAGCTACTGGGCAAATTGGTCTACTTGTTGTTTAAAGTAGTTTAATAGTTGTCAGATTAATAGACTTTAAATGAAACATCGTTTGAATGTAGGGCAGTAGACGTGTTTGGTCATGAAGAGATCTCAACATGGTCGTGCACAAGTCCAGTTTGCTTCAGTACAACTAAAGCCCCCAAAAACTCAGTGACTCAATCTGTCACCGGACTGTTTACATGACGACATGATTTGAGGGATGTTTCGGACTCAAATAGTTAAATTAAGATTGATTCCTGTGTGTCTTTGTGCGGTCCTGGTCCCCAGAGGATAGACTTGAATGGCTTTCCGTAGGTGTCCAGTCTGTGGCAGATGTACATGAGCTGTTGGACTGCTTCACCGAACACAGCAGGAGTTTTGTTTGAGTACCGTTCGACCGTCTGCTGCAGCCACCAAGCTTCTCTGTCTCCGTGGCCTTTCATAGCTGCTTCTTATTTATCGGATCGGCCACTTCTCCGCGCCGAATTTCACTGCTTGCATTTGAGGCGCAGACGAGCATGCACGGCTTCTGGGCTTTTCTCGTAATAATGGTTGAAAAAAATGGTCTAATATGAGCTGTAGTTTCTCCCAAGTGTAAGGCGGCCCCTGCCATCTGTGGCCATGCTTTCTCATGGGATTTTTACTCAGGTACTCTTCCTGGTTCCTAATGGTGTTCATGTTGTTGACTGTGTGTGTTCTGTGGGGTGTTTGGCACGAGTGGAAAGTCTGATCCGATAAATTAAACTTGCATTTCTGTAAGTCAGGGTGTCGCAGTGGCAGTGTGATCTGTAAATTCAGTTATTTACGCAACAAAAAACCTTTTTTACTGTTCGTTTTTTTTCATACGTGTTTTTATCAAATGAAAAAACTACAGATTGTTACAGTTTTTTTGTGCATTATTAGAGCAACTTTCTGAGTCTTAGATTTGTGTGAGAATTAATAATAATATCTGTATACTAATATCTAATCTCTGGCCCTTCCTGTACAGCCAGCCTGCGCAGGAGCTTCCGCCTCAGGAAAGATCATCAGGATTCACCTGCAGAAGCACAAACTCCAGATGCCAAACAAACAGAGTTCCTGATTTATGAAGAAGTCACACAATATGTGCCGCGGTCTGGTGAGAGGCCCCGCCTTATAGTACTGATAGGTAGGTACACACACACACACACGTTCTCAGAAGAGCTGTTTGAGGTTGATGAGTGCGTGTAGATATGAACTCTCCTCTCTGTCATCCTGCTGTTCTCACAGGTTCATTAGGAGCTCGGATCACCGAGCTGAAACAGAAGGTGATAGCTGAGAATCCTCGACGATACGGTTTGGCTGTGCCTCGTAAGTCCTGTTTTCTGCCAAAGGTGAAAGGAGGAGAGTGTTTCTGCTCATGTCGTGTATTTGTTTGTCTGACGGCATCATATCTCATGATCCACTGGACAAATTTCAGTGAAACTCTCCAAATAATTACTCGCTGTACATCTACGGCTGATTAGGATGTGGAGTCAGCCCAATTCAAAAATGGCTTTACTATTTTTTAGGTAGTAGCTGACAGTCATGCACAACACACACTCCAAGCACTAACAGATCATTCAGGATTCTGCAATATCATGTGAGACTGCACATATCGTCACCAAAACGGTGATTTTAGTCTCAAACTTGGGCATGAAAGATGGCCGGCGATTTGCATTATTCAAGGAATGTTAGGTTGGTTCACGTTTTCAGCCTGTCTATGATGTCCATTTTAAAAGGCTTGTGAATTAAACCTGACATTGAGTTTGATTCACTCTGTTTCGACCATGTGCTCTGAAGACACCACTCGAGCCAGGAAGAGCCACGAGAGAGAAGGAGTGGAGTACCACTTCATCAGCAGAGCAGCGTTTGAGGCTGATATTCAGAACGGCAAGTAAGTAGCAGAGCTTTTTTTATCTCACCCTTTTTAGCCAGTGCAAGTTTGCTTGTAAGAACTGATGATGGCGCTGTGTTTCTGCAGATTTATTGAATACGGGGAGTATAAAGAGAATCTGTACGGCACCAGTTTAGAGTCCATCCACCGAGTTTTGAATCAGAACAAGGTCTGCTTAGTGGATGTCCAACCAGAGGTTAGTATGCAGCACAATCAACCAATTAAAAGTTCAGAGTTCAATTAGTGACATCTAGAGGTGAAGTTAGAAATAGCAGCCACCTCGGGTGCATTTATCCACTGTCCTGCAATATTTTTATCAGCAGGCTAGTTATTTTTGAAGTGAAAAAGAGCAACTTTGATGTCAGTTCATAGAACCTTTGACTTTTAACAATAACTTCCACCTGGAAAAGTCATATTTATTCTCATTTTCTGTCTTTGTTCTTGCTGAGTTTGACTTGAATAGACATTTGGATTGTTACATGTTTTTGTGTCATAGATAAGGTTCACCATTTGTCCTCAGTCAATAACCCATTCAGTACCAGAGAGCAAGTAAACAAATTGATTAAAACAAGCCCAAAAGAAAAAGAGGTCAATGTTGCATTTCTGAGACAAAGTTCTAAGGATCGTGAACAAATTAAGACACAGAAACTGCATTCATTTCATTGTTTTGATTTTTCTCACTGGCTTTCATTGACTGAGTAGCTGGATTGTTTACATGGTGGAGCAAATAACCTGTCATCAATCTAAAAAAGGAAATCTTGATCTTTTCTTCCTTCTTCTGTCCTCATTGCAGTAAATGTAATATTATATGAGCCACTTTACCCAATATACTCATGTTTTAACTGTCACAAATATGTCTGCACCCTCCAGGCTCTAAAGACGCTGCGAACAGCCGAGTTCAAACCGTTCGTCATATTTGTGAGACCTCGCATGTTTGACGGTCAGAGAAAACCCTTCGGCTCCTCTTCCTCACTGAGTGCAGGGATCACGGTAAAAAGATAATGCATGTGAAGTTTTATATTTCATGCTTATTGATGCAGATTGCACATTCCTGCTCTTCACCGGTGACCCTCACTGATCTCATTAGGAGGACGACCTCCAGGAAATGAAGCAGTCAGCGGAGAGGATGGATGTGTGCTTCGGCCATTGGGCCGACTACGTCCTGGTGAAGGAGGACCCCCTGAGTGCCTTAGCGGAGCTCCAGACTGTTCTGGAGAAGGTGCAGACGGAGCTGCAGTGGGTGCCTGTGTGCTGGGTGAGGCGTTAGCGGACTGAGCTCTCTGCTCCGGGAGGTAAAACGAAACGGACCACTCTGCAAGGACACAAAGCTGTGGAGCGCTCAAGTGTTTACTGCCATGATGTAACTATTCCATGTGTGTGGGTTTGTGATAGCTAAGTGGTGTCATCGTTGTATTGTCTTCAGTCTGAACTCCGGACAGTTGTAGCAAAATGTACCTACAGTATTCACACAGCATATCTCCGTATTACAGCGGTTGGATGACAGCTTTCACCGGCATGCGAGTTTTTAATCAAAGATCTGCTCTGATCACTTATGAGACCTGTGTTGTGAAGTGCCATATGGAACGTGTTGAATCTCCAAAGGATTAAATTGTTAAATGAGAGAATAAACCTGACTCTCTGGAGACTGATTGCTGCTATTGAAATAATCAGAATGTACTAATTGGGGAAACCATTTATTTTATCGACTTATGTAACAATTAGAAAGCTTAAACAAAGGAAAATATACACATGTAGTTGGACAGTTTTACTTCCACAGCTTTTTGATGGACATGTTCTTCTCGCTGTCTTTCTGCATCACCTGATGAACAACAAGGAAGGTTTTATAAGGAAATTACTAGTTAAGAAAAGCAAAACATAATTTGTTAAACTAACCTTTGCCACAGCCATCTCAAAGTCCTCCTGAGTGACGTGAACCCTCCGTTCTCTCAGAGCATACATCCCTGCCTCTGTGCAGACCCCCTGCAGCACACAATATGTGACTTGAGTTAGACGCTCTCTGATTTGACGCCTGCGTTCCTTTAATTACCAGACTAATTCTCACCTTAACCTCAGCACCAGAGGCTCCCGGCATGAGCTCTGCAATCTTCCTCAGGTTAATGCCACGGGTCAGGTTCATCTTTCTGGAGTGGATCTTCAGGATGTCCAGACGGGCCTGTTAATGCAAAATTGCACAGATGTTCAAATAGATTATCACACTGAATAATTAGTGAAAACTGAAGTGCTTTCATGACGCCGCTGTTAACTACCTCTTCGTTAGGAGGGGGGAACTCGATCTTCCTGTCGATCCTTCCTGGCCTGAGCAGAGCTGAGTCCAAGATGTCAATACGGTTGGTGGCCATGATGACCTGCAAAGACAGAACAAAATAGTAAATAAAAGGATATAAACAAACAAACACTGACAATTTGTTTAAAATTGTAAATTACATAGGTCATTGGCATCTAGTCCTTGAGGGCCACTATCCTGCATGTTTTAGTTGTTTCTCTGCTTTAACACACCTGATGATTAACAGGAAAACATCTAAAACATGCAGGATTGTGGCCCACCAGGACTAGACACCGCTGACAGATGAGCCTCATTTGGTCATTTCACTAAAATGTTCATAGTATGCCATCGTAGTTGAATGTGTCATATTTTGTAACCTTAATCAACTTTTAATTTTAGTCTAATTAGTAAATGGCCCATTCTAGGTGGAAAAAGACTTTAGTTTTCAGAATAATACATGGGATGTGGGGGGTACTTTTAGTTTGAAAGGTTAAATCATTATTAAATGAGTCAGAATGAGCTCATTTCAACTTGGAAAAAAACTTTCAGAAAAGATGTGGAACAAGACAATTTCCTACAAATCTTTAGTGGTAAGTGCAACTACAATACAATGGTTGTCCTCATTTTAAAAGATCCAAAACTTGTTAAAACAGTGTTTCTGTGATACCTTGATGTTCTTGGTTGCCTCAAAGCCGTCCAGCTGATTGAGCAGCTCCAGCATCGTCCTCTGCACCTCACTGTCCCCACCTGAGCCGCCCTCCAGACGAGAGGAGCCGATGGAGTCGATCTCGTCCATGAAAATGATGGAGGGAGCGTGTTCTCTCGCCATGACAAACAACTCGCGCACCATACGAGCACCTGGGGTTCGAAAACGTACATTAAAAATAAAAAAACCCTAAAGGGTAAACGCGAATGAAAGCATTGAGAAGAAACAAGCGCTCACCCTCTCCAATAAATTTCTGGACCAGTTCAGAACCAGACACTCTGATGAAGGTACAGTCGGTGTGGTGGGCCACCGCTCTGGCCAGCAGGGTCTTCCCTGTTCCTGGAGGCCCGTACAACAGCACACCCTGCACGGGAGGAGCAAAGCAAAAACATCATCCTGGAGCTGAATAATGTAGGAATCTGGGTTTTAGATGACATTAAAGTGGTGATTTTGGTTTGCTTTATACAGACAGTGCTATATTCATACTTTTTATTCCTCACACCAATCAGAAAATAACTCATTACTTAAGGTTTCTTTTTTTCCCAGTGATTTTATTACTCATCTGTAGCTACATTATATTTACAACTTCTACAAAGACCTTAACTTTTTGAATGCATGAGCTGTTTTTCCCATCAGCTCCCTCAACGATCACTCACCTTCGGCTGTGCAATTCCCAAAGCCTCGAACAGCTCCGGGTGCTTGACAGGCAGCTCGATGACTTCTTTGATCTCCTTGATTTGCTTATCCAGGCCACCAATCATTTCGTAGGTGGAGTCTGGCACCTTCTCCACCATCATGAGGGACACCAGAGGGTCCACTTTGTTGGGCAGGATCTTGTGCAGGGTGTAGCTGTCGTTCCGCAAAGCCACGCGGCAGTTTGGAGTCACCTGGGGCGTGTGTTGCAAAAGCATTTTAGTGATAATTGCGAAACAAGTTTTACGTGTCCTGCTTCAAATCATTACTAAAACGATACCCACATCATTAATGTCAATGTTCTTGTCCACGTCCACAACAAACTTTCCTTCTGGATGCACCTGAGTTGATCAGAGAACACGTTAATTCAAACTGCCAGACATCAAATCAAACTGAAGCACGCTGCATGAACATAACATACCTTAACCAACACTTTCTTCTTGTCCATAACTCTGACCACTTCGCCCACATAGGACCCCTGCTCCTGGAGTAACTGCAGCTCCTCACGAAGGAGACGCACTAAGACCCAAAACAGAGGGAAATATTTTATTTCTCTACCAGCTTTTAAGACGAAATAAAATAAAATGTTGCAATATAACAAAGCTGCTGAAATCAAAACAACATACCTTTGGCATTTAGCTCATTCCTTTGTGCCTGCAGACGTCTGAGATTCTGACTCTTTTCATTCACCGTTAACTGTTAAAGTAGAAATAAAGACTTTATGTATGCAGAAAACACACAGTTCCATATCCCATGAATGTGATGCATTCACTTTCTCACCTGCAGCTCTTCAATCTTTGACAAGTAGTACTGTCGGAGACCCGATCCACCTTTACTCTCCCCCACGTCCATCTGTTGAAGACAGGTTTACAGGTGCTGGTCATAAAATTAGAATATCATGAAAAAGTAGATTGATTTCAGTAATTCCATTTAAAAAGTGAAACTTGTATATTATATTCATACATTACATACAAACTCATATATTTCAAATGTTTATTTCGTTTAATTTTGATGATTAC